>NC_053025.1:412233233-412504046 GCF_003073215.2 Triticum urartu
ATCTTTATCGATCAAACCGTAATGAAAACATATGTCATTCCCATTGTCATCAGTATGTTACTTGCCCGGGATTCGATCGTTCGTATCTTCGTACCTAGTTCAATCTCGTTATCAGCATATCTCTTTACTTGTTCCGTAATGCATCATCCTGCAACTAACTCATTAGTCAGTTCGCTTGCAAGGCTTATCATGATGTGCATTACCGAGAGGGCCCAGAGATATCTCTCCGATACGTGGAGTGAAAAATCCTAATCTCGATCTACGCCAACCCAACAAACACCTTCGGAGATACCTGTAGAGCATCTTTATAATCACCCAGTTACATTGTGACATTTGATAGCACACAAGGTATTCCTCCGGTATTCGGGAGTAGCATAATCTCATAGTCAAAGGAATATGTATAAGTCATGAAGAAAGCAATATCAATAAAACATAACGATCATTATGCTAAGCCAACGGATGGGTCTTGTCCATTGATACATCCATTTTGCATCATGCTTTTTTATCGATATTTATTACATTATGGGTTGTTATTACACATTATGTCACAATACTTATGCCTATTCTCTCTTATTTTACAAGGTTTGCATGAAGAGGGAGAATGCCGGCAGCTGGAATTCTCGGCTCGAAAAGGAGCAAATATTAGAGACCTATTCTGCACAACTCCAAAAGTCCTGAAACTCCACGGAAGTCAGTTTTGGAATATATAAAAAATATTGGGCAAAGAAAGCACCAGAGGGGGTGTGACGCCCCCGATTCAATCGTACACTAATCATACACGCAAAAGTGTACGATCAAGATCAGGGACTTACGGGAAGATATCACAACACAACTCTACAAAAAAATTAAGTCATACAAGCATCATATTACAAGCCAGGGGCCTCGAGGGCTCAAATACAAGAGCTCGATCATAGACGAGTCAGCGGAAGCAACAATATCATAGTACAGACATAAGTAACAACTTTGCCTTAAGACGGCTAGCACAAACTGGGATACATATCAAAAGAGGCGCATGCCTCCTGTCTGGGATCCTACTAAACTACTCTTGGTCGTCGGCAGCGACCTACACGTAGTAGTAGGCACCTCCCGAGTAGTAGCAGTCGTAATCGACAGTGGCGTCTGGTTCCTGGACTCCAACGTCTGGTCGCAACAAATGGGTATAGAAAGGGGGAGCAAAGCAACCGTGAGTACTCATCCAAAGTACTCGCAAACAAGGAGCTACACTACACATGCATGCATTGGTATCAAATGGAAAAGGGGTAGCATATGTGGACTGGACTGCAGAATGCCAGAATAAGTGGGGGATAGCTAGTCCTATCGAAAACTACGCTTCTGGTAACCTCCATCTTGCAACAGAAGAAGAGAGTAGATGGTAAGTAAACCAATTATCATCGCATAGCATAATCCTATCCGGCGATCCTCCCCTTTGTCGCCTTGTGAGAGAGCGATCATCGGTTGTATCTGGCACTTGAAAGGGTGTGTTTTATTAAGTGTCCGGTTCTAGTTGTCATAAGGTCAAGGTACAACTCTGGGTCGTCCTTTTACCGAGGGACACGGCTATTCGAATAGATAAACTTCCCTGCAGGGGTGCACCACATTTCCCAACACGCTCGATCCCCTGTGTCCTTACACACTTTTCTAGGTCATGCCCGGCCTCGGAAGATCAACACGTCGTAGCCCTACCTAGGCATAAAAGAGAGGTCAGCACGCCGGTCTAAATCCTATGGCACAGGGGTCTGGGCACATCGCCCATTGCACACCTTCATGTTGCGTACGCGGCCGGCGAGCAGACCTAGCCTCCCTTATACAAGAGCAGGCATTCCAGTCCAACCCGGCGCGCGCCGCTCAGTCGCTGACGTCTAGAAGGCTTTGGCTTATACCACGACATCGAGTGCGCATAATTGTTCCTACATAGTTGGTTAGTGCACATAGGCCAGTGGCCAGACTCAGATCAAATACCAAGATCTCATTAAGCATGTTATTTTGAAATAACCGCGGACGCCGACCAGGGCTAGGCCCACCTCTCTCCTAGGTGGTCTCAACCTACCCTGTCGCTCCGCCACAAAGATCCACTCAGAGGGCCGTCCGGACAAACGTCCTTTCGGACCCAATATGTGAATCACTCGCGGGTACTCTATGAGCCGACCTGACTTTAGTCACCACGAGTATCATATAATATGTATATAAGTATATGCCCGTGATCACCTCCCAAGTGATCATGGCCCGATAGTATAGCATGGCAGACAGACAAGAATGTAGGGCCACTGATGATAAACTAGCATCCTATACTAAGCATTTAGGATTGCAGGTAAGGTATCAATAACTGGACCAACAATGACATGCTATGCATCAGGATAGGATTAACAGAAAGGAGTAACATGCTACACTACTCTAATGCAAGCACTAGAGAGAAGAGTAGGCGATATCTGGTGATCAAGGGGGGGGGCTTGCCTGGTTGCTTTGGCAAGAAGGAAGGGTCGTCAACAACGTAGTTGATCGGGGCACCAGCAGCGGCGTCAGTCTCATAGTCTACCGGAGAGAAGAGGGGGAAGAAACAATGAATACAATGCAAACAGATGCATAACGATGCATGACATGACAAGTAGCGGTGCTAGGTGTGCCCTAACGTGGTATGAGGTGATACCGGTGAAGGGGGGAAACATCCGGGAAAATATCCCTGGTGTTTCGCGTTTTTGGACAAATGACTCGGAGGGGGAAAAGTTGCGTGTTCGCTATGCTAGGGATGCGTGGCGGACGAACATGCTGCGTTTCCGGATTCGTCTCGTCGTTCTGAGCAACTTTCATGTACACAGTTTTTCCATCCAGCTATGGTTTATTTTATATTGATTTTAAAAGATTTAAGTCATTTTTAGCATTTATTTAATTATTTTAATTCAACATTATCCAGAACAGTGCTTGCTGATGTCAGCGGCGACGGGGGAAGCACCAGGGAGCAACGACGGCAGCGGCGCACATGCACGAGGAAGAGGTGGGGCGTGGCAAGGGCGCATGCAAAGGCGGGGAATGGCGGCCGCGCGACCAGTGGAGGCAGGCGCGCGAGTGGTGCGGGACGGAGAGGAGCACGGGGAGAGAGCGGGGCCGCGTCGATTGAGGACAAGCGGGCGTCGAGCAGAGCACGGGAACACGGCAGGGCCACGAGCTCCAATGCGCTCGGTCACGCCGGCGGTGATGCGGCGGCGCAAGGCGCGAGGTTGGGTTCGTGGCGACCAGATGGGGTGCGGGCCGGAGTGCGAGGAGGGGGGAGCTCACGGGGGTTCGTAGGGGATTGACAGTGGGCTCGGGGAGGCGGCGGAAGTGTCGCCGGAAATGGGGGCAGCGCCGTTCGGGGGAGTTGGCGGGGTCGGGGTCGACCCGGTCGATCCGACGATGGAGCTCGACGGCGGGGATGAGGAGGCAGCGACGCGGCTCTGGTGACGGGATGCGGGCGGCGAGGTCGGGCAGGCGCGGTCGTCGGGATCGGGGGGGGGGGGGGGAGCGCCCCGATCCAGATCGGGTTGTGGGGGGAGAGGAGCAAGGGGGAATCGGGGAAGTGGGGTGAGTGGGCATCGTGCCCAGGGTTTCGGCCGACAGGGGAAAATAATGGGGAGGTGGGCCGGCCCGGGTGCGGCCTGGTAGCGAGCTGGGCAACGGCCCAGTGGGGAGGGGGAGCTTCTTTTTTTAATCTTTTATTTGTTTTCTGGTCTCTAATTCTTATTACCACAATTTAGTTTTATAAAATATAGAACTTGCACCTAATTTTGTATTTTAATTTAGGTTACTACCACAACTAGCTTAGCAATTAAATAAACTAGTTTAGTATTTTTTTAATAGTTACATAGTAATTAAATCATTATCTAGGCCACTGCTTTGAATAGTTTAGGGCATTTAAAAAAGTTTGCAAAATGTTGGTTCACCACCAATACTAGCAAATGAATATTTACCACATGATGAAATTTTTATTTTATTTTTCTGAAAACTTGTATAGTTTGAGTTGATTTTAAATTTGAATTTGAACGAGGTTTGAATCATCGTGAGATCAACAAAAGTAATCATGGTGATGTGGCAACATTACTACAGGGTTACCAAAGCTTAATTATCCGGGCGTCACAATTCTCCTCCACTACAAGAAATCTCGTCCCGAGATTTAGCAGCGGGAGTAAGGGGAAAGTTCTGGTTATGAAATTCTAACGAATCTTCTCGTTCTTGGTTGCTCTTCTCGAAAAGGTCGGTCCATTACATTGATGTCTTCATTCCTCTCCTTCAGGTAATCATGATGAAGTCATCATCCTTTCTTCGGATATATCATCGTACTTCCGAAAATGACAAGGGGTAACTTCGAAAGAACGAGCCTCTTAAAGGTTGACTATCTGGTTGATAACATCGGGGATGGTGGCGGAAAGTAACTCTCAAATGTAAACTTAAGACAATGTCGAGAGCAAGGTAAGTAGGTACCATGAGAATTTTCGAGCAGGTAGGCAATCGTTCGATGCCTGAAACTAAGTGTGAAAGGGGTCCAGAGAAACGAGAATAAGTATTGGGTCTGATACCAGAATAGATCACTAGGAACGTGGCTCGTGATCTTTCATACGAAGCCAAGCGTGAGGAATAACTTTGACAACAGGGTGTACCGGAGAGTCAGGTTTCGATCCTGTGGAACTTTGGGTTATGGGCCCACCATGTGGGTTAAAAGTAGGAGGAGCGGTGACATCTTGCACGGTCATGATAGCAAGGCATGTCAGAGGGTAGCCTGTCAATTATGTCGACAACAACATCGATACCAAGGGCGAGGGACGAGGAGAACCATTTCCCTGCTCATTAAATGAGGCGGACCAATATGCAAAGTTCTCATCCATCGGTGCTACCGGAATGTCATCAACAATAGTAACGGGGTCTTGCTGACAGAATTGTACACCGAGGTGTTTACATAAGCAGGAGAATATTACTGCTTAGATCACATAGATCATAAGAAAGGTTAAACCAAACAATGGAAAGGAAAATATGATTATCAGATTTAAACAGAACAATGGAAAGGAAAATGTGTTTAAACACATATTTCAAGGGTATATTCTTCCCAAGGACAAGCAGAGCATGATATCCATGACCGGATATAATGTAGAAAACTCTTTAGGTAAGGCGAGAGAAATTTCACGACATTACCCATACAGTGGTGTTTGGGTAATTGAGCAGGAGACATTTAGCATTGGGCTTCAAATGTTCTTGTGGAAAATCGGAGTACCATAGACATGCATCGAGATAGCATTGACATGGTCATCAGGTGAAGATTAGACTTTAGAAACACAAAGGATCCATCAGGAATGGCTTTTAGAATAAGTCTTATAATTTCCTCAT
Organism: Triticum urartu; assembly: GCF_003073215.2. Taxonomy (NCBI): domain Eukaryota; kingdom Viridiplantae; phylum Streptophyta; class Magnoliopsida; order Poales; family Poaceae; genus Triticum; species Triticum urartu. The sequence continues at coordinate 412,238,583 of NC_053025.1, forward strand.
GGAAGAAAGGATAGCTTTGCTAAAAAGGAAACGATAACAATAGGTCCTCCGGCCAGGTGTGCTATGCACGATATTACCTTACCGGGTCATATAAAGACCATTGTTATTACTCTTGGAATTATGTTCCAACCATCATGTCTGACCGAGATTCATATCTGATTTGTGTTAGGATAACTCAGATTCAGGATGCCTGAGTAGAAAGGTGCAACACAAATTGTCGGGATGACATTATAAGATTCACGGGAAATGAACTATGGGAGCGAGTTCCGAAACAAGAGTTCATCATTAAATCAAGGATAGGTGAGGAGGTGGTTGATTGGCTCAGCGAAAATTCATTGAGATTTTCAAAAGATGGATTTCCACAACTATGTGAACAAGGAGATATCATTAGTCAGATCAAATATCAAATGATATAATGATGTAGGCTCGAGGGAAACATACACAATTGAACAACGATAGAAAGGTGCACCCGCAAATCTAGACTAGGTAGCACGAACAATGTTCGAATGATGATTCCATAAGCAATATACTTAGAATGAAACTATCGACCAATAATTTCAAAGCAATAGGGTTGCTAGAAGTTTAGAATTTACACGTCACAGACCATTTGTCGGTATTCCGGTTAGAAACAACACGAGGACCAAGAAAAGAATGGTGACGGTAATAAGTATCACTTGTATCAAGAATTCTTAAGGGTGGTGAATTTCTCGCAACATTCTTGACATAAAATACGATAGTGCTCCAAGGTAGGACATAACTTAAGCTGTATAGCCAGTTGCATCCATAACATGAACAGGTTTGTGATGAGAGGAAGGTAAAAATGTTGCCGATGGTAACTCGAATTACCAAGGGACAAGGATGGCACTTATCATCATGAATTAGATTGATATCCTGGAAGGAGTATAAATGTTGACAATGATCATGACAAATTTTGTCGAGAGGCTCCACGAAGAGGCAACCGAACAGCGACTGCATCAAACAAAAGGACTGATGAAGCAAAAGATCGGAATCAAGCCTGCTGTTCGAGGCGTAATGATATGGTGAGGAAGATCGACGTAAGCTTAGCTCATCCTCGAAAAGTGGTGGTCCAGGAATAAGGACCAAGTAGCATAGTTAAAATCATCATGATAAAGATATAGCCAAACATGCTAGGAATGACATGATCGGGTACAAACTCGTAAGTAAAGAAGATTACTTGGAGTTGTTGAACCATAATGCAGGCTCGGTTCAGTTATCGGTGTCCTTGAATGTTTAAAATCTTGGAGCCCGTGAAAATTGGGATTAGTGAGGATGTAGTACTTGATGAAGAACTCATAAGAGGTTATGCAGTTTCGTAATAATCTCGAGATACCGGGGGGTAATACTCGACAACAGATAAAAGTAGAGGTTGGGCTAGGGTATTGCTATGCAGAAGACAAGTGCTTAAACTTGCATAGGAAATGGTATTTAAAGGAGAACATGGTCGGAACCATGATTGAAAAAGGCCAGATCCCAGATATAAAATGAACTTATACAGAGGAAATAATTAATTTAACAGAAGCTTTAATGATATGATCTACATCGTGTCCATGGGCATGGACACAAGGTTCAAGGTTGACTCCCACTTCTACAATGCATAACCTTTCATTCACTTCTCGTTCACGAAGTTGTATGGTAGAAAAATATCTGGTAAAACACCAGAAGGGTATGACTTGTGTAAACCTTCGGTTCACATGGATTAAGGGAAGGCATAGGTTCAACCCATAGGGGCATCTTTGGAACATATATCACAAACTTCAGGAGTAAATAACACAAGCTCGAAAGTAGAGCATGGTTGACAAGGCAGAGGATACAATTTACCAAAGGCATTATATACTTGTGGAAAGGCTCACAAGGTTATTGAATATTAAGGACGATGTCGGATGAAATCCAACAATGGATCTGACGATCTACAACGGAGCTAATGTGAGTATAGGTACTCTACCAGAAGAAGAAAGAATGCAAGGGGATCAGATGATAGAAACAACTGACTAACTCAAAGCTCAAATGCAAAGGAATTATGAATTCCAAGACAAGGGATCAGAAGCAATGCTTTGATTAGGGATGGATAAGTTGAATAGCCTTAGAGGTACAATCAATGGCAATTTAATTGGTCAAGATCCAGCTCATGTTTAAAATGACGTCTGAGCCGGAAGGATGAAACGAAGGATCTAATTAAGGAATGCGAGCATTCGCAACATATTGATTCATAGACCCAAACTGATAATGACTAAGGATGCCAATAAGATTATTGGACTTATGAGGTTAATCATAATGCAAGCATGCAAGAATTTCAAGAGCAATAGGTTGTTGAGGATTTTCGGGGATCGAATGGTATTTTGAAGACTTTTGTAAAATACATGAATCAACTGGGGATGAGCGGATACTCGATAAGTGCGTGAAATTATCCGTAAGGGTATGTCTACGGCAAAGAGCTGCAAAGCGGTGGGCACAAAGGATTCTCGAATTATCGAAGAAATTTTCAGGGTATCAAGTAATAGGGGCAACTAGGAACAAAGGTAAGAACGACAAGTGTAAGCAGTTATCCATAAGGATTTATCGATGGTCGGGAATAGCAAAAGTGGTGGGCACAAGGTCTCGAGAGAATAACAGAGAGTATCTTCGAAATCTTCTGGTGAAGCAGGCCATCATCTGGAATGAAGGGGCTCTTCGGGAGAAAGTATTTACGAGAACCTAGAGTTAGAGTTAGCAAAATAATTTAACCCGAATAGAAGAGAGATCAGAGTCCCAGAGTATGGATGAGGAGTAAAAGATCCTAATACCACCCAAATGGCAACATGGGCTCGTAAGGCACACAACCATGTTAGTAAAAGTTTTTCAGTGACTAGACTCGACTTCGGCCAAGGAGTGTCGAAGGGGGATTCATACAGGTAGTCGGCTCTGATACCAACTTGTGACGCGCCTGATTGAATCGTACACTAATCATACAAGCAAATGTGTACGATCAAGATCAGGGGCTCACGGGAAGATATCACAACACAACTCTACAAATAAAATAAGTCATACAAGCATCATATTACAAGCCAGGGGCCTCGAGGGCTCGAATACAAGAGCTCAATCATAGACGAGTCAGCGGAAGCAACAATATCTGAGTACGGACATAAGTAACAAGTTTTCCTTAAGAAGGCTAGCACGAACTGGGATATAGATCGAAAAGGCGCAGGCCTCCTTCCTGGGAACCTCCTAAACTACTCCTGGTCGTCATCAGCGGCCTGCATGTAGTAGTAGGCACCTCCCGAGTAGTAGCAATCGTCCACGACAGTGGCGTCTGGCTCCTGGCTCCAATGTCTGGTCGCAACAAACGGGTATAGAAAGGGGGAAAAGGGGGAGCAAAGCATCCGTGGGTACTCAACCAAAGTACTCGCAAGCAAGGAGCTACACTACATATGCATGCAATTGTATCAAATGGAAAAGGGGTAGCATATGTGGACTGAACTTCAGAATGCCGGAATAAGAGGGGGGTAGCTAGTCCTATCGAAGACTATGCTTCTGGTATCCTCCATCTTGCAGAAGAAGAAGAGAGTAGATGGTAAGTTAACCAAGTATCATCGCATAGCATAATCCTATCCGGCTATCCTCCCCTCGTCGCCTATAAGAGAGTGATCACCGGTTGTATCTGGCACTTGAAAGGGTGTGTTTTATTAAGTGTCCGGTTCTAGTTGTCATAAGGTCAAGGTACAACTCCGAGTCATCCTTTTACCGAGGAACACGTCTATTCTAATAGATAAACTTCCCTGCAGGGGTGCACCACATTCCCAACACGCTCGATCCCCTTTGTCCAGACACACTTTTCTGGGTCATGCCCGGCCTCGAAAGATCAACACGTCGCAGCCCTACCTAGGCACAACAGAGAGGTCAGCACGCCGGTCTAAATCCTATGGCGCAGTGGTCTGGGCCCATCGCAGATTGCACACCTGCATGTTGCGTACGCGGCCGGCGAGCAGACCTAGCCTCCCTTATACAAGAGCAGGCGTTCCAGTCCAACTCGGCGCGCGCCGCTCAGTCGCTGACGTCTAGAAGGCTTCGGCTGATACCACGACGTCGAGTGCCCATAACTGTTCCCGCGTAGTTTGTTAGTGCATATAGGCCAGTGGCCAGACTCAGATCAAATACCAAGATCTCGTTAAGCGTGTTATTTTGAAATAACCGCAGACACCGACCAGGGCCAGGCCCACCTCTCTCCTAGGTGGTCTCAACCTACCCTGTCGCTCCGCCACAAAGATCCACTCAGAGGGTCGTCTGGACAAACATCCTTTCGGACCCAATCCGTGAATCACTCGCGGGTACTCTACGAGACGAGCCGGGTTTAGTCACCACAAGTATCATATAATATGTATATAAGTATATGCCCATGATCACCTCCCAAGTGATCACGGCCCGATAGTATAGCATGGCAGACAGACAAGAATGTAGGGCCACCGATGATAAACTAGCATCCTATACTAAGCATTTAGGATTGCAGGTAAGGTACCAATAACTGGAGCAACAATGACAGGCTATGCATCAGGATAGGATTAACAGAAAGCAGTAACATGCTACACTACTCTAATGCAAGCAGTAGAGAGAAGAGTAGGCGATATCTGATGATAAAGGGGGGGGCTTGCCTGGTTGCTCTGGCAAGAAGGAAGGGTCGTCAACAGCGTAGTCAATCGGGGCACCAGCAGCGGTGTCAGTCTCGTAGTCTACCAGAGAGAAGAGGGGGAAGAAACAATGAATACAGTGCAAACAGATGCATAACGATGCATGACATGACAAGTAGCGGTGGTAGCTGTGCCCTAACGCGGTATGAGGTGATACCGGTGAAGGGGGGAAACATCCGGGAAACTGTCCCCGGTGTTTCACGTTTTCGGACAAATGACTTGGAGGGGGAAAGTTGTGTGTTCGCTATGCTAGGGATGCATGGTGGACGAACGGGCTGCGTATCCGAATTCGTCTCGCCGTTTTGAGCAACTTTCATGTACAAAGTTTTTCCATCCGAACTACAGTTTATTTTATATTGATTTTAAAATATTTAAATCATTTTTAGCATTTATTTAATTATTTTGATTCAACATTATCCAAAACAGTGCTTGCTGACGTTAGCATGACGTCAGCAGTCAGTTGACTAAGTCAAACTGACATGTGGGTCCTGCTGTCATTGACTAAGACTAACTAAACAAGTTTAATTAATTAATTAGCTTAATTAATCAAATTTAATTAATTAATTAATTATTTTTTATTATTATTTTTTATTTTTAAATACGTTCTGGGGTCGTGGGGCCCGGTTGTCATAGGCCCATAGGGCCAAACGAGCGCTGGGCGATTCGGGCGCAGGGGCGCTGCGGGCGTGCGGGTTAACGGGCGGAGGTTATCGGGGCGGGCGCTCGAGCGGAGGCCGAGCCCGGGCGGGGCCGGCGGCGAACAGTGGCGCAGGGAGATGCGCAGGCCGGTGGCCACGCGCGGCGCGGCGGGCGGTACTGCAGGGCAGGGGGCGCAGCGATTGGAGGAGGAGGCGGGTGCAGAGGGCAGCCCGAGCGGCAGAGCGGGTGCGGGTGGCGGCCTCCAGCGAGCGGCGATGGCGGAAGCAGCAAGGAGCAATGACGGCAGCAGCGCACGGGCATGGGGAAGAGGTGGGGCGCGGCAAGGGCGCAGGCAGAGGCGGGGAACGGCGGGCGCGCGACCAGTGGAGGCGGGCGTGCGAGTGGTGCGGGACGGAGAGGAGCACGGGGAGAGAGCGGGGCCACGGCGATTGAGGGCAAGCGGGCATCGAGCGGAGCACGGGAACACGGCGAGGGCATGAGCTCCAGTGCGCTCGGTCACACCGGCGGTGATGCCGCGGCGCAAGGCGCGAGGTTGGGTTCATGGCGACCGGATGTGGTGCGGGCCGGAGCGCGAGGAGGGGGGAGCTCACGGGGGTTCGTAGGGGATTGGCAATGGGCTCGGGGAGGCGGCGGCAGTGCCGCCGGAAATGGGGGTGGCGCCATTTGGGGGACTTGCCAGCGTCGGGGTCGACCTGGTCGATCCGACGATGGAGCTCGACGGCGGGGATGAGGAGGCAGCGACGCGGCTCTGGCGACGGGATGCGGGCGGCGAGGTCGGTGCGTCCGGCGCATCGGGAAGGCGCGGTCGTCGGAATCGAGGGGCTAGCGCCCGGATCCAGATCGGGTTGTGGGGGCGGGAGAGGAGCGAGGGGGAATCGGGGAAGTGGGGTGAGTGGGCATCGTGCCTAGGGTTTCGGCCGACGGGGGATAATAGGGGGGGGGTGGGCCGGCCTGGGTGCGGCCTCGTGGCCAGCCGGGCAATGGCCTAGTGGGGAGGGGGAACTTTTTTTAATGTTTTATTTGTTTTCTGCTCTCTAATTCTTATTACCACAAATTAGTTTTATAAAATATAGAACTTGCACCTAATTTAGTATTTTAATTTAGGTTACTACCACAACTAGCTTAGCAATTAAATAAACTAGTTTAGTATTTTTTTTAATAGTTACATAGTAATTAAATCATTATCTAGGCCACTGCTTTGAATAGTTTAGGGCATTTAAAAAAGTTTGCAAAATGTTGGTTCACCACCAATACTAGCAAATGAATATTTTCCACATGATGAACAATTTATTTTATTTTTTTGAAAACTTGTATAGTTTGAGTTGATTTTAAATTTGAATTTGAATGAGGTTTGAATCATCGCGAGATTAACAAAAGTAATCATGGTGATGTGGCAATATTACTAGAGGGTTACCAAAGCTTAATTATCTGGGCGTCACAGGGGGCCACCCTGCCTCGTGGGCCCCCTAGCAGGCCTCTGGTGCCCATATTTTGCTATATGAAGTCTTTCGCCCTGGAAAAAATCAGAACGAAGCTTTCGGGCTGAAGCGCCGCCGTCTCGAGGCGGAACCTGGCGAAACCAATCTAGGGCTTCGGCGGAGCTGTTCTGCCGGGGAAACATCCCTCCGGGAGGGGGACATCAGCACCATCGTCATCACCATTGATCCTCTCATCGGGAGGGGGTCAATCTCCATCAACATCTTCACCAGCACCATCCCATATCAAACCCTAGTTCATCTCTTGTATCCAATCTTTGTCTCAAAACCTCAGATTGGTACCTGTGGGTTCCTAGTAGTGTTGATTACTCCTTGTAGTTGATGCTTGTTGGTTTATTTGGTGGAAGATCATATGTTCAGATCCTTTATGCATATTAATAACCCTGTGATCATGAACATGAATATGATTTGTGAGTAGTTACGTTTGTTCCTGAGGACATGGGAGAATTCTTGCTATAAGTAGTCATGTGAATTTGGTATTCGCTCGATATTTTGATGAGATGTATGCTGTCTTTCCTTTGGTGGTGTTATGTGAACGTCGACTACATGACACTTCACCATTATTTGGGCCTAGGGGAAGGCATTTGGAAGTAATAAGTAGATGATGGGTTGCTAGAGTGACAGAAGCTTAAACCCTAGTTTATGCGTTGCTTCGTAAGGGGTTGATTTGGATCCATATGTTTCATGTTATAGTTAGGTTTACCTTAATACTTCTTTTGTAGTTGCGAATGCTTGCAAGAGGGGTTAATCATAAGTGGGATGCTCGTCCAAGGAAGGGCAGTACCCAAGCACCGATCCACCCACATATCAAATTATCAAAGTAACGAACGTGAATCATATGAGCGTGATGAAAACTAGCTTGACAAGAATTCCCATGTGTCCTCGGGAGCACTTTCCTTTATATAAGAGTTCGTCCAGGTTTGTCCTTTGCTACAAAAAGGATTGGTCCACCTTGCTGCACCTTGTTTACATTTGTTACTTGTTGCCCGTTACAAATTACTTTATCACAAAACTATCTGTTACCGATAATTTCAGTGCTTGCAGAGAATACCTTGCTGAAAACTGCTTACCATTTCCTTCTGCTCCTCGTTGGGTTCGACACTCTTACTTATCAAAAGGACTATGATAAATCCCCTATACTTGTGGGTCATCAGGACTCTTTTTTGGCGCCGTTGCCGGGGAGTGAAGCGCCTTTGGTTGGTGGAATTTGGTAAGGAAAAATTTATATGGTGTGCTGAAATTTACTGTCACTTGTTACTATGGAAAGTAATCCTTTGAGGGGCTTGTTCGGGGTATCTTCACCCCGACGAGGAGAGAAAAGAGCTGCTCCTCAACATGCTGAACCTACTGAAAATGTTTACTTTGAAATTCCTTCAGGTATGATAGAGAAAGTGCTAGCTAATCCTTTTACAGGAGATAGAACATTGCATCCCGATTTGCACCTAATCTGTGTGGACGAAATTTGTGGATTATTTAAGCTTGCAGGTGTGCCCGAGGATGTTATCAAGAAGAAGGTCTTCCCTTTATCTTTGAAGGGAAAGGCATTGACATGGTTTAGGCTATGTGATGATATTGGATCATGGAACTATAACCGATTGAAATTGGAATTACATCAGAAGTTTTATCCTATGCATCTGGTTCATCGTGATCATAATTATATATATAATTTTTGGCCTCACGAAGGAGAAAGCATCGCTCAAGCTTGGGGGAGGCTTAAGTCAATGTTATATTCATGCCCCAATCATGAGCTCTCAAGAGAAATTATTATTCAAAAATTTTATGCTCGACTTTCTCTCAATAATCGCTCCATGCTCAATACTTCTTGCACTGGTTCTTTTATGATGAAGACTATTGAATTCAGATGGGATTTATTGGAAAGAATTAAACGCAACTCTGAAGATTGGGAACTCGACGAAGGTAAGGAGTCAGGTATAACACCTAAGTTTGATTGTGTTAAATCTTTTATGGATACCGATGCTTTTCGTGAATTTAGCACTAAATATGGACTTGAGTCTGAGATAGTAGCTTCTTTCTATGAATCCTTTTCTACTCTAGTTGATCTCCCTGTTAATGCCGGTTTTTATAGGAGGTTCATTAAAGACTTCTCAAAAATTTCTAGGCCTCTGACTAATATTTTACGAAAAGATGTTCCTTTTGTCTTTGATGATGATTGTGTAGAAGCATTTGAAATACTTAAGAAAGCCTTGATTTGTGCACCTATTGTTCAGCCTCTTGATTGGAATTTACCCTTTAAAATTATGTGTGATGCTAGTGATTATGTTGTAGGTGTTTTTCTAGGGCAAAGAGTTAATAAGAAATTAAATGTTATCCAATATGCTAGTAAAATTCTAGACAGTGCCCAGAGAAATTAAGCTACTACTGAAAAACAATTTTTAGCAGTTGTATTTGCTTGTGATAAGTTCAGACCTTACATTGTTGACTCTAAAGTAACTGTTCACACCGATCATGCTGCTATTAAATATATTATGGAAAAGAAAGATGCTAAACCTAGACTTATTAGATGGTTTCTCCTACTACAAGAATTTGATTGGCATATTATTGATAGAAAGGGAGCTGAGAACCCCGTTGTAGATAACTTATCTAGGTTAGGGAATGTTCTTGATGACCCACTACCTATTGATGATAGCTTTCCTGATGAACAATTAGCTGTCATAAATGCTTCTCGTACTGCTCCATGGTATGCTAATTACATTTTTGCTAAATTTATACCACCTAGTTTCACCTATCAGCAAAAGAACAAGTTTTTCTATGATTTAAGACATTACTACTGGGATGACCCACACTTTTATAAAGGAGTAGATGGTGTTATTAGACGTTGTGTACCTGAGCATGAACAGGAACAGATCCTACGCAAGTGTCACTCTGAGGCTTATGGAGGACACCACGCTGGAGGTAGAACTGCACATAAGGTATTGCAATCCGGTTTTTATTGGCGTACTCTTTTCAAGGACGCCCGTAAATTTGTCTCGTCTTGTGATGAATGTCAAAGAATTGGTAATATTAGTAGACGTCAAGAAATTCCTATGAATTATTCACTTGTTATTGAACCATTTGTCGTTTGGGGCTTTGATTATATGGGACCGTTTCCTTCATCTAATGGGTATAAACATATTTTAGTTGTTGTTGATTACGTTACTAAGTGGGTAGAAGCTATTCCAACTAGTACTTCTGATCATAACGCCTCTATTAAGATGCTTAAAGAAGTTATTTTTCCTAGGTTTGGAGTCCCTAGATACTTAATGACTGATGGTGGTTCACATTTTATTCATGGTGCTTTTCATAAAATGCTTGCTAAGTATGATGTTAATCATAGAATTGCATCTCCATATCACCCACAGTCTAGTGGTCAAGTAGAACTGAGCAATAGAGAGCTTAAATTAATTTTGCAAAAGACTGTTAATAGATCTAGAAAGAATTGGTCCAAGAAACTTGATGATGCATTATGGGCCTATAGAACTGCATATAAAAATCCTATGGGTATGTCTCCGTATAAGATGGTTATGGAAAAGCATGTCACTTACCTCTCTAACTAGAACATAAAGCATCTTAGGCCATTAAAGAGCTCAGTTATGATTTCAAACTTGCCGGTGAGAAGAGACTATTTGACATTAGCTCACTTGATGAGTGGAGAACCCAGGCCTATGAAAATGCCAAACTGTTTAAAGAAAAAGTTAAAAGATGGTATGACAAAAGGATACAAAAACGTGAGTTTAATGTGGGCGATTATGTATTGTTATAGAACTCTTGTTTAAGATTTTTTGCAGGAATACTCCTCTCTAAATGGGAAGGTCCTTACATTATCGAGGAGGTCTATCATTCTGGTGCCATAAAAATCAACAACTTCGAAGGCACAAATCCGAAGGTGGTGAACGGTCAAAGAATCAATCATTATATCTCAGGTAATCCTATAAATGTTGAAACTAATTTTATTGAAACCGTAACCCCGGAGGAGTATATAAGGGACACCTTCCAGAATGTTTCAGCCTCCGAAAAGGAAGATGTATGTGGTACGGTAAGTAAACCAACTCCAAAACAGTTCTAATAGCAATTTTTCTCCGTTTTGGAATATTTAAGAAAAAAGGAAAATTAGAAGTAGTCCAGAAAGTACACAAGGCATCCACGAGGGTGGAGGGCGCGCCCTATCCCCTGGGCGTTCCCCTTGCCTCGTGGTCACCTCGTGTGTCCTTCGGACTCCGTTTTCTTGCATGATACATCTTTTGATCGGTAAAAATTCATTATATAATCTCCTGAAGGTTTTGACCACCGTACCATGCAAATATCCTTTGTTTCTGTTTCAAGCTGTTTTTCTGACAGATCTAGATCACCATGACATCTTCAAGCGCCCCCAAGGACAAGTTTTTTGAGAGGGTCATCAACCCCTACCTCGCGGAGGTGCTGCAACACCCTCAAACCGTGCGTGAGGGGGTGCTGCGCATCCGTGATGTTGAGGGACCAAGGAGGACCGTAAGCGTGGAGACAAGACTCGAAGCAATGGAGCAACAAGTTTTCAAGTCCCAGGGGATGGTGGAACACGGACTTGATGCCAACCACATGATGATCGTGGAGTTCACAAACAATCACAAGATGGATGCCAAGAACATTGGGGAGACCATCTTCAAGCTTCACGAGAAAATCGAGCACCTCCAAACCCAGATCTATGACCTGCAAAACCAAAACTGTGAGTATGAATATAGATTCAAGAGGATTGGTTTGTCTGGGGATTTGAGGATCCCGGAGACTCGGTCATCCTTCTATGATGGTGAGCCTATGCCTTGGAAGATGGACGACAAGCCTACATCATCAATAACTCCATCATCACTACCACCAAAGGCGAATTGAGTATTGGGTATGGGCACTCCCCTTGGCAACTGCCATGCTTGGGGGAGTGCCCGGTATCGTATCACCATCACACATCTATCATTACCGTTTTTCTTAGTTCGATCCTTTTGGTTATATCTTGATCTAATAGAATAAAGTTTTGTATGATCTAGTTTTGAGTTTTGCTTTATGATCCTTCTATGTAATCGAGTCTGTGAGCTATATATAATAAAGATTAGTTTTGAGTCAAGGGCTTGGTTATCTTGCTATGATCTTGAGAAAAAAGAGTAAGAATAAAAAGAAATAAAGAGATCATATATATCTTATGGAGAGTAATGACTTCACATATAAAGATTATGATGAATAAAAGTTGTTGAGAGTTGACAAACATAGTTTTAGTGATCGTTGCAATTAATAGGAAGTAATAAAGAAAGAGAGGTTTTCATATATAAATATACTATCTTGGACATCTTTTATGATTGTGAGCACCCATTAAAATATGATATGCTAAAAGGTTGATGTTGGACAAGGAAGACAACGTAATGGGTTATGTTTTATTACATCCGAGATAAATTATATTGTCATGGATCATCCAACATGTTGAGCTTGCCTTTCCCCCTCATGCTAGCCAAATTATTTAAACCAAGTAGAGATACTACTTGTGCTTCCAAATATGCTTAAACCCAGTTTTGCCATGAGAGTCCACCATATCTACCTATGTATTGAGTAAGATCCTTCAAGTAAGTTGTTATTGTTGCAAGCAATAAAAATTGCTCTCTAAATATGTATGATCTATTAGTGTCAAGAAAATAAGCTTTATACAATCTTGTGATGTGGAAGAAATAAAGGTCCATATCACAAGTGGCAATATAAAGTGACGTTCTTTTGCATTAAGATTTTGTGCATCCAACCATAAAAACACATGAAAACCTCTGCTTCCCTCTGTGAAGGGCCTATCTTTATTTTTGTCCTATACTTTATACAAGAGTTATGGTGATCTTCACCTTTTCTTTTTACATTTTATCCTTTGGCAAGAACTGTGTGTTGGAAAGATCCTGATATATATAGCTAATTGGATGTGGGTTTTCATAAACTATTATTGTTCACATTACCCTTGAGGTAAAAGGTTGGGAGGCAAAACTATAAGCCCCTATCTTTCTCCGTGTCCGATTAAATCTTCATACTCATAAGTATTGCGTGAGTGTTAGCAATTGTGAAAGACTAAATGATAGTTGAGTATGTGGACTTGCTGAAAAGCTCTTATATTGACTCTTTCCGATGTTATGATAAATTGCAATTGCTTCAATGACTGAGATTGTAGTTTCTTAGTTTTCAATGAAGTTTCTGATTCATACTTCACATTGTGAATAGATTGTTACTTTAGCATAAGAAATCATATGAATATATATATATATATATGTGTGTGTGTGTGTGTGTTGCTGTTATAAGAATGATCATGACACCCTCATGTCCGTATTTCATTTTATCGACACCTCCATCTCTAATCATGTGGACATATTTTTCGTCATCGGCTTCTTCTTGAGGACAAGCGGGGTCTAAGCTTGGGGGAGTTGATACGTCCATTTTGCATCATGCTTTTATATCGATATTTATTGCATTATGGGATGTTATTACATATTATGTTACCATACTTATGCCTATTCTCTCTTATTTTACAAGGTTTGCACGAAGAGGGAGAATGCCGATAGCTGGAATTCTGGGCTGGAAAATGAGCAAATATTAGAGACCTATTCTACACAACTCCAAAAGTCCTAAAACTCCACAGAAGTCAGTTTTGGAATATATAAAAAACATTAGACGAAGAAAGCACCAGAGGGGGACCACCAACCATCCATGGGGGTGGGGGCACGCCCTACCCCCCTAGGTGCGCCCCCTGCCTCATGGGCCCCCCGGCAGGCCTCTGGTGCCCATCTTTTTCTATGTGAAGTCTATCACCTTGGAAAAAAAATCAAAAGGAAGCTTCCGGGACGAAGCGCCGCCGTCTCGAGGCGGAACCTGGCGAAACCAATCTAGGGCTCCGGCGGAGCTGTTCTGCTGGGGAAACATCCCTCCAGGAGGGGGAAATCATCAACATCGTCATCACCATTGATCCTCTCATCGGGAGGGGGTCAATCTCCATCAACATCTTCACCAGCACCATCTCATATCAAACCCTAGTTCATCTCTTGTATCCAATCTTTGTCTCAAAACCTTAGATTGGTACCTATGGGTTGCTAGTAGTGTTGATTACACCTTGTAGTTGATGCTTGTTGGTTTATTTGGTGGAAGATCATATGTTCAGATCCTTTATGCATATTAATACCCCTATGATTATGAACATGAATATGATTTGTGAGTAGTTACGTTTGTTCCTGGGGACATGGGAGAAGTCTTGCTATAAGTAGCTAGTCATGTGAATTTGGTATTCGTGTGATATTTTGATGAGACGTATGCTGTCTTTCCTCTAGTGGTGTTATGTAAACGTCGACTGCATGACACTTCACCATTATTTGGGCCTAGGGGAAGGCATTGGGAAGTAATAAGTAGATGATGGGTTGCTAGAGTGACAGAAACTTAAACCCTAGTTTATGTGTTGCTCCGTAAGGGGCTGATTTGGATCCATATGTTTCATGCTATGGTTAAGTTTACCTTAATACTTATTTTGTAGTTCCGGATGCTTGCAAGAGGGGTTAATCATAAGTGGGATGCTTGTACAAGGAAGGGCAGTACCCAAGCACCGGTCCACCCACATATCAAATTATCAAAGTAACGAACGCGAATCATATGGGCGTGATGAAAACTAGCTTGACGATAATTCCCATGTGTCCTCGAGAGCGCTTTCCTTTATATTAGAGTTCATCCAGGCTTGTCCTTTTCTACAAAAAGGATTGGGCCACCTTGCTGCACCTTGTTCACTTTTGTTACTTGTTGCCCGTTATAAATTACTTTATCACAAAACTATCTGTTACTGATAATTTCAGTACTTGCAGAGAATACCTTACTAAAACAGCTTATCATTTCCTTCTGCTCCTCGTTGGGTTCGACACTCTTACTTATTGAAAGGACTATGATAGATCCCCTATACTTTTGGGTCATCATCCATCATATGATTCTCTAATGATGTGATCCCATTCATCAAATGACAACTCATGTCTATGGTTAGGAAACTTAACCATCTTTGATTAACAAGCTAGTATCGTAGAGGCTTACTAGGGACACTGTGTTTTGTCTACGTATCCACACATGTACCAAGTTTCCAGTTAATACAATTCTAGCATGAAAAATAAATATTTATCCTGATATTAGGAAATATAAATAACAAATTTATTATTGCCTCTAGGGCATATTTCCTTCAGTCTCCCACTTGTAGTAGAGTCAATAATCTAGATTACATTGTAATGATTCTAACACCCATGTAGTCTTGGTGCTGATCATGTTTTGCTTGTGGAAGAGGCTTAGTCAACGGGTCTGCCACATTCAGTTCTATATGTATTTTGCAAATCTCTATGTCTCCCTCCTTGACTTGATCATGGATGGAGTTGAAGCGTCTCTTGATGTGTTTGGTTCTCTTGTGAAATCTGGATTCCTTCGCCAAGGCAATTGCTCCAGTATTTTCACAAAAGATTTTCATTGGAACCAATGCACTAGGTATTACACCTAGATCGGATATGAACTCCTTCATCCAGACTCCTTCATTCATTGCTTCTGAAGCATCTATATACTCCGCTTCACACGTATATCTCGCCACGACGCTTTGCTTGGAAGTGCACCAACTGACAGCTCCACCATTCAATATAAATACGTATCCGGTTTGAGACTTAGAGTCATCCGGATCAGTGTCAAAGCTAGCATCGACGTAACCATTTACGACGAGCTTTTTTTCACCTCCATGACCGAGAAACGTATCCTTTGTCCTTTTCGGGTACTTCAGGGTGTTCTTGACCGCTATCCAGTGGTCCACTCCTGGATTACTTTGGTACCTCCCTGCTAGACTTATAGCAAGGCACACATCAGGTCTGGTACATAGCATTGCATACATGATAGAACCTATGGCTGAGGCATAGGGAATGACTTTCATTTTCTCTCTATCTTCTGCAGTGGTCGGGCATTGAGTCTAACTCAATTTCACACCTTGTAATACAGGCAAGAACCCTTTCTTTGACTAATCAATTTTGAACTTCTTCAAAACTTTATCAAGGTATGTGCTTTGTGAAAGTCCAATTAAGTGTCTTGATCTATCTCTATAGATCTTGATGCCTAATATATAAGCAGCTTCACCGAGGTCTTTCACTGACAAACTCTTATTCAAGTATCCTTTTATGCAATCCAGAAATTCTATATCATTTCCCATCAACAATATGTCATCCACATATAATATAAAAAATGCTACAAAGCTCCCACTCAGTTTCTTGTAAATACAGGCTTCTCCAAAAGTCTGTATCAAACCATATGCTTTGATCACACTATCAAAGCATATATTCCAACTCTGAGATTCTTGCACTAGTCCATAAATGGATCGCTGGAGCTTGCACACTTTGTTAGCATCTTTAGGATCGACAAAACCTTCTGGTTGCATCATATACAACTCTTCTTTGAGAAATCCATTAAGGAATGTATTTTTAACGTCCATTTGCCAGATTTCATAATCATAAAATGCGGCAATTGCTTACATGATTCGGGCAGACTTAAGCATCGCTACAGGTGAGAAGGTCTCATCGTAGTCAACTCGTTGAACTTGTCGAAAACCTTTTGCAACAAGTCGAGCTTTGTAGACAGTAACATTACCATCAACATCAGTCTTCTTCTTGAAGATCCATTTATTCTCTATGGCTTGCCGATCATCGGTCAAGTCAACCAAAGTCCATACTTTGTTCTCATACATGGATCCTATCTCAGATTTCATGGCCTCAAGCCATTTCATGGAATCTGGGCTCATCATTGCTTCCTCATAGTTCGTAGGTTTGTCATGGTCTAGTAACATGACTTCCAGAACAGGATTACCGTACCACTTTGGTGCGGAACGTCCTCTGGTTGACCTACGAGGTTCGGTAGCAACTTGATATGAAGTTTCTTGATCTTCATCATTAGCTTCCTCACTAATTGGTGTAGGCATCACGGGAACGGTTTTCTGTGATGAACTACTTTCCAATTCGAGAGAAGGTAGAGTTACCTCATCAAGTTCTACTTTCCTCCCACTCACTTATTTCAAGAGAAACTCCATCTCCAAAAAGATCCATTCTTAGCAACAAATATCTTGCCTTCGGATCTATGATAAAAGGTGTACCCAACAGTTTCATTTGGGTATCCTATGAAGACGCTGAAAGTGCAACTAATCCCCGGGTGGTTTTGGTAATTCATAACAACATATAGCTCATTTAACTAATATCCATTCAAGATTAATGTTTCAGAAAGTTCAATGATTGGTATGGCATGGACTATAGATGTGGACCCCTCAAAATGCTAAGGACACATTGAGTCGATAGGAAAAGCCAATACTATTAAATGGGGATGAGGTGTTGCTTAATGCCTTGCTTGCTAAAAATTCTTAGTGATATGCTCCAAAAGCCCTCAACCACTTTCTTATTTCCACATATGTCCTAAACCTAAAGTCAAACTCGACCCCGCCGATTTGATCTAGCCGGCGCCACCGAGTTCACTTGACATTGCCATTGCCAGAAATCCTAATCAGTTTGGTCTTACCAATAGTGATCTCGGTCTAACCAAGATGGGATTGCAAACTGTCTGTTTCCCTTTCTAACATTTCGGTCTAACCGAGATGAGCAATTGGTCCCACCGATTTGGCAATGCAAACTCTCTGTATAATTGAAATGAGCGATCGGTCCCACCTAGTTTGCCTGGCCAAGTCTCTGTTTACTTATTACTGAAATCGATATCACCGAGTTGGTACTGTCGGTCCCACCAAAAAGCCTAACATTCACATTTTGAACCAGGTCGGTGTCATTGAGTTTCACTATTTAGTCCCACCGAGTTTGGTAAATCGTGTGTAATGGTTAGATTTTGTGTGGAGGCTATATATATACCCCTCCACCCCCTCTCCATTTGTGAGAGATCCATCAAAATGTGCCAACACTTCCAACATTCATTTTCTTAGAGAGAACAACCTACTCATGTGTTGAGACCAAGAAATTCCAATCCAACCACAAGAATCTTGATCTCTAGCCTTCACCATGTTGCTTTCCACTCAAATCATCTTTGCACCATATCCAAATCTGTGAGAGAGAAGTAAGTGTTGGGGAGACTATCATTTGAAGCACAAGAGCAAGGAGTTCATCATCAACACACCATCTATTACCTTTTGGAGAGTGGTGTCTCCTAGATTGGTTAGGTGTCACTTGGGAGCCTCCGTCAAGATTGTGGAGTTGAACCAAGGAGTTTGTAAGGGCAAGGAGATCGCCTATTTCGTGCAGATCTACCCAAGTGAGGCAAGTCCTTCGTGGACGATAGCCATGGTGGGATAGACAAGGTTGCTTCTTCATGGACCCTTCATGGGTGGAGCCCTCCTTGGACTCACGCAACTGTTACCCTTCGTAGGTTGAAGTCTCCATCAACCTGGATGTACGATAGCACCACCTATCGGAACCATGCCAAAAATCTCCGTGTCTGCATTGCGTTTGCTCCCTCCAAACTCCTCACCTTTACCTTCATATGCAATGATTTACATTCTGCTGCTATACTCTTACAATTGCATGTGTAGGTTGATTGCTTGACTTGTGTTAAGTTGCTAAAATCTGCCAAGACATAAAATTGGGAAAAGGCTAGATTTTTATTTGGTCAAGTAGTCTAATCACCCCCTTCTAGACATACTTTCGATCCTACAAGTGGTATCAGAGCTTTGGTCTCCATTTGCCTTGATTTCCATAGCTTTGGTGATCATAGACTTGGTTTCGCAACCTAGGAGAGTATGGCATCTAGAGAGGGAAATTACCACCGTAGAGGTCCTTACTTTGATGGTACTAATTTTGCTATTTGGAAGCATAAGATGAAAATGCATATTCTTGGACATAACCCCACCGTTTGGGCCATTGTGTGTATTGTCTTGCAAGGTGAATTCTTCGATGGGAGGGAACCAAATCGAAAAGATACCACTGAAGAATTGAAGATGTTGCAATACAATGCTCAAGCTTGCGATATCCTCTTCAATGGATTGTGCCCCGAAGAATTCAACAAAATCAGTTGTCTTGAGAATGCTAAGGAAATTTGGGATACTTTGATTGATATGCATGAAGGTACCGACTCCGTCAAGGAATCCAAATTGGATGTGCTTCAAAGTCAGCTTGAAAAGTTCAAAATGAAGGATGGTGAAGGTGTCGCTGAAATATATTCTAGGCTTGCTCTCATCACAAATGAGATTGCCGTCTTAGGAAGTGAAGAGATGACCAATAGATTCATCATCAAGAAGATCCTAAGAGCCTTGGATGGAAAATATGATACCGTGTGCACATTGATCCAAATGATGCCCAACTACAAATATCTCAAGCCAACAGAAGTCATTGGTAGAATTGCTGCTCATGAGATGTCACTTAAAGATAAAGAAGAGCTTCACAACAAGTCTAGTGGCGCTTACAAAGCTTCATGTGATGCTCCTACATCATCTAGTGAGAAACAAGTCTTCAATGAATAATTGAGCCTAATGGTGAAGAACTTCAATAAGTTCTACAAGAGTAGAAGAAAAGAAAGAAGTTCGAAGTCAAGGTCCTACAATGACAAAAGAACTTCTAGTCGTGTACAAAATTGCTACAATTGCGGAAGACCCGGACACTACTCCAATGAGTGTACGGCTCCCTACAAAAGAAGAGAAGACTCACCTAAAAGGAGAAGTAGAAGAGAAGAATCACCTCCAAGAGAGAGAAAGGGTAGAGATGATCATTATGAACGAAGAACCTCTCGCAGAAGCAAGGATTCGGAAAGGAAGGACAAGTCATCAAGGAGATATACAAAACGAAGACATCAAGGTCATGTTGGTGAACGGGTATCTGGTTCCGACTCCGAGAGAAGTTATCACTCCGACTCCGAATATACTCAAGATGAAGGTTTTGCCGGTCTAGCACTTGTATCAACCAACTCCTATGACATATTTGATTCACCAAATGAAGGAATTGGAAGATGTTTCATGGCTAAAGGCCCAAAGGTATCACACCCCGAGTATGTTGATTTCAATAGTGATGAAGATGATTTGCTAGGTGGTGATGATTTACTCGTTGACAACTCTAGTGATGAAAACTATGATGAACTTGCTATTAATGATGCTAATCAAGATAAAACAAATGACGATGATAAGAAGGAGATTGAGCGTCTAACTAAAGAACTAAACACTCTCAAGTTAGCAAATGAAACTACCTTAGAAGATCATCAAGAGCTTTTAAAGACTCATGAGAAGCTACGCTTTGAAAATCTCAATCTAGAGCCAGAGCATGGGTTCTTAAAAGTAATCAATGATGATCTTCGTAAGAAAAGTTCTTACATTGCCAAGCGTTTACTATTGTCTACTTACATGCCACAAGTAAAATCTAAATCCAGTGTTGTTGCTTCTAGTAGTTCTCTTGATTCCACTAATGATTCTATTAGCCAAGTAACACTTGAGCAAGAAAATAGCTTATTGAAGGGAATTATAGAGAAAGGTGTTTACAAGAGCCTTGCTGGAGGTAAGCAATTTGAGGAAATTGTACGCAAGCAAGGAAGGCACCGAAGAATCAAGGTGTTGGTTTTGAACGAAAGTTCAATGCCAATGGAGTTGAGTGGGAAGAAGATCAATACCCCAAGACGAAGTTTGTTCCTCAACAAGAGAAGTGTGATCCTACTTCCTTCAAGGGGACACAAGCTCAAGACAATCTTCCACCACAAGACCACAAGCTAAAAGGCAAGGATAAGCTTCAAGAGGAGATTGATGCATTTGAAGAAGCTCCTAAGGCCTTGGTCAAGTGGGTTCCCAAGACTACATCAAGCTCTACTTCATCAAGTACGACCACAACTCCAAGGATTCCCATCAAGATGATGTGGATCCCGAAGAAGAAGAACTAGAGAGTTCTTGAGGATGACTCCGCCAACATACTTCACTCATATTCATATTGGCATGGACAAGTGCAATCAATTTCCACATCTTGCACTAGTTCAAGGAGTCACAAACCCTCTTGTTGGTAAGTCAAGGGACAAAGTAACCGAATGTTTTCATGGACATCATCTTGTGTGTACTTCACTCTATGTCTATGGATATCCTTGTATGTTCCTTGTGGGATTCACCCATGTAGGTATTGAAAGTGCAACTCACTCCAATGGATTGCTCCAAATGATTTACATCAACATTGAGCATCTAAATCTTCAACACCTATATGAAGTCATCATCGACAACACCCAAGGTTAGTTCATTCCTCTTAGGGGGATATCACATCTAGGGGGAGCTTTACTCTAAGAATTGAGCTAAAGCAACTCTAATGGTGTGAACACAACAATGCTTTATGTAAAAGTGGTAACCCCACTTGTGCTTAAACGATGAGTATGACCTATGATAAGATGTTCTCATTTGACTCCTTAGTCAATATACTCATATATAGATGACCTAGTCATCGCCAATTGCTTGATAGATGCTAGAGTGTTTGTGCATTCTTTGCCACATATTTTATTTGCCATCTTATTGTGTGAGCATGTTGAGTGCATATTTTTCTCATTCGAGGCCATCCATTTGTTGCTTTGATTGTTTGGTCTTTTCTTTTGCCAAATGGATGGACAAGAATGCCTAAGAACTCCCTCTAGCTATCTATGCTTTTCTCGTCTCAAACTCTATTCATGCTACTTCACTAAGTTTGATCAAGTCAGATTCGAACCCTCTGGGTGAGGATCAATCGGAGCCACCGATTCGTCATAGACTTAAACTTCCAAAACCGTCGGATCTAGGGTTCCGGAAGACCCTTGAGGTTCAAACACTGGGGTGCGCATGAAGGTTTTCTCCCTATCGATCCACGCCCTAGCTCTCTAAGATCTCGCAGATGAACACGACGAACTCTCAACACAGAAAGACACAAGGTTTATACTGGTTCGGGCCACCGTTGTGGTGTAATACCCTACTCTAGTGTGGTAGTGGATTGTGTCTTGGGCTAATGATGACCAGTACAAGAGGAAGAACAGCCTCCTACGGTCAAGGTGTTCTTGTGTTCGGTGAGTTTGTGTGTGTGAGGATGGGAATCAAATGCCGACTTGTGATGGTGTTGATCCCATGCCCTCATGGTGGTGGCTAGTTCTACTTATATAGGCCCTGGTCATCTCCCCAAATATTGAGCGGGAAGGGAGCCAACAACAGCCAATTCGAAAGGGGACAACTAGTACAAGCTATCCTGACAAAAGGTGGTGTTCTCCTGCAAAAGGCTCTGGTGAAGACGCCGTCTTGGGCTCCATGGTGACCTCCATCTTGTCGTCCTTTTGGTCCTGGTCTCGTTGCACCAATATGGAAATCTTTGCTTGATGCCTCGGTACTCTGCGCCTGTGCTTGCCCCCTTAGCACCAAAGAGGAAACAAGGACGATGTGCGCGCTGGCGCCCGCCTGGTCTCGATCGTCATGGCTTACGTCACGAGAGGCCTCACGAGGTTTGCCTTGCCTTGATCTCTCCGCCCCTCGTGAGCCTGCCTGGCGAGGCCCCTCTTGAGGAGATCTTGCGTTGTCCGCCTCGCGAGGCTTGGCCCCTCGTGAGGGTCTTGAATGTCTTGTTGATGAAGATGGGCTGTTCGAACCTGCCAGCCCAGACACGCCATGGGCCGCAGGCAGGCATCTCAGGGACCCCCGTCCCCAGAACGCCGACAGTAGCCCCCGGGCCCAAGGTGCGCTCGGGCTTGGCTTCGAGGCGAAGCCAAAGGGTCAAGAACAGAGCGCCGCGGGCCCCAAAATCCTGCGGCCTCGGTTGACGCGTGGAGGTTGATTGGACGTGGGCGTCTCCGCTTCCCCACGCTGCCTTGGTAACTGCCCGACTTGACAAGTCCCTGCGGCATGCAAGTAAAACCATCATTACCTGTGATCGTGGGGTGCTAGTTGGCCTTCCTCTGCTATAAATGGGGAGGGGGCAGAGCCCCCATCGCCCATCTCTTCCTATTCCGTCTGCTTCTTCTTCTACTCCCCTTTGACTCCAATGGCGTCGTCGAAGAGGTTCACCACCGCGGAGAAAGGGAAGGCCCCTCGCGAGGGGCCCGACTCCCCGGTGCCTAAACGGGGACGTGGCCGTCCCCGCAAGCTCTCCACGACTCCCGCCGTGGCCCCCTGCTCCCGGGGTGGTGCCGCTGCGCGTGGTGGGGGTCGATCTGGCCGTGGTAGCCCCGTCTGTGAGGGGAGACGTCGCGTGGTTGCACGGCCTCCTTGACCACGCTTCCACTCGGCAGAGGTGCTGCTGGAGTTGTTCGTTGTCTGGTTGGTGGATCCGGCCGGCAACTGGCTCTAGCTTCCGCGCTTCTTTGTAGACGAGCTACCGGCCCCTGGTTCGGGCGGGCTCTGGCTGCAGGCAGACAATTGCTGCAGTGGGGCTTCCTGGGTTGCGGTCGAAGTCTCTGCCGCGGGCAGACTTTCACCCGCGCGCGCGGCCTGGGCAAGCGGTGCAACCTCCACTTTAAGTATGATGGTGATGCGACCCTCTACGTGAGGGTGTTTGGGGAAGATGGCCGCCGCGCCGGGTGCTTCCCCGAGACGAACAACGGCGAGGAGGTGCTTGGTCCCTGCGATGGCCGCGACGAGGGCGAGCCCGCTGGCCGTGCCTCGTCCAGCTACGACGGCTCTTCCCTTGGTGAACCGCCACTGTGACGCCCCGAGACCGATGCGCCAGGTGTCTCCCAGTTATTCGTTGTTGTTGCCTTGTCATTCGCTTGCGTGTTGCATCTTGCCTTGTCATCATGTGCATTGCATCTTTATGTTTTCAAACTTGCATCTGTCCCGGTCTACCCGTTCTTTTCGTTGTCCGTTCTGATCCCAGACACACTCACATGCTCCCGCGGCACCTCCGAAATAATATTTTATAAGTGGCCGGAAAATGTTCTCGGAATGGGTTGAGAGTTGGCATGCGGTGTTGTTATGTTCTCAGTAGGCTGCCTGCCAAGTTTCATTGCATTCGGAGTCCGTTTGACGCCCCAACGGATAACTATAGCGGCAATAGTAGTCGGTCTATCGTCGGACGTTTTCAGTCTCCCGAAACGGTTGCTGGGTTGTCTTCCTCCTCTCTCTTCTCAGTCGAACCACACACTTGACCTTGTCCGTCTAACCTCTCTCGTCAGCCCGGGACCCTCCTCGCGCACGCGTCCGAAAGATGTCCCGGACCCGACCCAGGTTGTCGTTATCGATGGATCTGAATCATCCCCAAACATCCCTAAATCATCATCGGTTTCTCATTTGGACTCCCTAGCTATTTATTCTCGATCGTCCGATTATGATCAGACGGACCGGATTAGCCCCTAACCAAAAACCCACCTGCTATATATAGCAGCTCCGCCTAGTCCATTTCTAGACCAATCCCTAATTTCTAGGCAGTTTGTCCCATCCCGCCGCCGCCGGCATCTCCCACCTCGGGATTCGTCTCCACCCAATCCCACCACCGCCTCCATTTTCCGTGCCCAACCAACCTCCTTTGGTCACAGCCCCGCGTCTCTACGCTCGTGCCCGAGCAGGAGCTCCTCAAGACATAGCTCAATCGCAGCAGGACCCTTGCCTCCCTCGATCCACCTCGTCCCCGTGCGCGAGATCCACTCCTCCCGATCCATCCACCATGGTCGTCGCCCCGCTTCTTCGAGAGCAGCCGCTGCTGATCTGCATCCATGCCGCCTTCCACCGTCGACTGCAAGCCAAGGAGCCTCCCCGTGCTCCTCCACCTCGCCTCATCGTCCGGCAACCGGCGCTGCCGCCGGCGACCCCGAGATAAGCACCGCCGGCCTTCTCCTGCTCCTGTTGTTCCCCTGCTTTCCTCGCCTCACCTCCCTGTCTCTCTTTCTCTGTTCAAACAGGAGCACCATGGCTATCGGTCCCCATCAAGCTCCGCGCCCGGACCTCCTCGTCGAACCTCGCCGGAGTTCCTCCATGATGCCAGTAGGAGACCCCTATCCCGTCATCTCTCTCTTTTTCCTTCCCCTGTTCCCTCTTTGAATCTCTCTCTCCTTTCTTCAGGCAATAGCAGCAGCCGCTGTAGCCTCTCGCCGGCGATGCACTGCCTTCCTCCGCGCCTCCTCGCCGGCCTCCTCCACCTTCCCATCACGCCAGCAGCTCCAGCCGCTTAAGTCCCAACCTCGAGTTGCGCCCCTACCTCGCCATGGCCGCCAGCCTCGTTGTTTCCTTGTTGTGAGAAACTTCCGTCTTAACCGAACCTTCTTTATTTTCCTACATCCGTTCTGGCGTGTATAGTTTATTTAAAATTGCCACTTTGTTTCTAAACGAGCTCAGTAGTAGCCCGACTGGTAAAAATCCTTTGTCTGTCCAAGAGGTGTTGGGATCGAGTCCTAGGCGCCTCAGGTTTTTCTTCTATTTGTTTTTGTCAACGCTGTCACACACGCTTGGGCCTAATCCGCCGGTGGTCTGCACTGACCTTCTCAATCCGGCCCAGTTTTGTTTTTTTCTCTGCTCAACGGTTTTTCCATTTGTCCAGGAAAACTGTTTTACAGATTAGTCCCTAAAGTCATGCATGCATCGGAATTAAACAAACTATATATGTAAAATTCTTAGAATTCTATCTAGTTTCATAATATGCTGCTTTCATGCATGTTAAAAATGTTTAAAATGTTGTTTGTGTTCATTTTGCATAATGCCATGTTAAAATGATTTATTTCATAACTAAATAACCGTAGCTCCAAACTTAATAAACTTTATATGTAAATGGGGTAGAAAAATGCCTATTTTAACATGGTGTACTTGCTTTGCATGTTTTTCTTCTATTTGTTTTTGTCAACGCTGTCACACACGCTTGGGCCTAATCCGCCGGTGGTCTGCACTGACCTTCTCAATTCGGCCCAGTTTTGTTTTTTCTCTCCTCAACGGTTTTTCCATTTGTCCAGGAAAACTGTTTTACAGATTAGTCCCTAAAGTCATGCATGCATCGGAATTAAACAAACTATATATGTAAAATTCTTAGAATTCTATCTAGTTTCATAATATGCTGCTTTCATGCATGTTAAAAATGTTTAAAATGTTGTTTGTGTTCATTTTGCATAATGCCATGTTAAAATGATTTATTTCATAACTAAATAACCGTAGCTCCAAACTTAATAAACTTTATATGTAAATGGGGTAGAAAAATGCCTATTTTAACATGGTGTACTTGCTTTGCATGTTTTTCTTCTATTTGTTTTTGTCAACGCTGTCACACACGCTTGGGCCTAATCCGCCGGTGGTCTGCACTGACCTTCTCAATTCGGCCCAGTTTTGTTTTTTCTCTCCTCAACGGTTTTTCCATTTGTCCAGGAAAACTGTTTTACAGATTAGTCCCTAAAGTCATGCATGCATCGGAATTAAACAAACTATATATGTAAAATTCTTAGAATTCTATCTAGTTTCATAATATGCTGCTTTCATGCATGTTAAAAATGTTTAAAATGTTGTTTGTGTTCATTTTGCATAATGCCATGTTAAAATGATTTATTTCATAACTAAATAACCGTAGCTCCAAACTTAATAAACTTTATATGTAAATGGGGTAGAAAAATGCCTAGTTTAACATGGTGTACTTGCTTTGCATGTTTAACAACTCCAAAAATATGGTTTAGGTCAGAACAGTACCAAATCTAATATATGCAAATGAGGATTTTTCCCGGACTTGTTGTTTGTTGTTCCGGCCTCATTTAAACTTGTCTAGATAGGTAGTTTTCATATGCTTCACCTCTTGCCATGTCTAACGACATTTAACATTGATGGGTACCTAAACGAGAGAGAACTAAATAAGTCACATGTTGTTTCGTCAATATGCAACGGAGTTGCATATTGAGCTCCACTTAATTTGTAGGATTCTTTGTGCACTTTGCCATGCCATGCCTCATTAAACTGGACATGCATCATACTTGGTTGTGCATCATGCCATGATTATGTGATGGTTGTTTACTATGTTGTTTGCTTTTTTCCGGGTTGCTTCTCTCGTTAGCTTCGGTTCCGTTCCGGAGTTGTGGGGATTCATTCGACTACGTTCGTTTGTCTTCTTCATGGACTCATTCTTATTCCTTGCGGGATCTCAGGCAAGATGGTCATACCCTCGAAATCACTTCTATCTTTGCTTGCTAGTGGCTCGCTCTATTGCTATGTTGCGATACCTACCACTTGCTATAACATGGCTCCCATATTGCCATGTCAAGCCTCTAACCCACCTTTCCTAGCAAACTGTTGTTTGGCTATGTTACCGCTTTTGCTCAGCCCCTCTTATAGTGTTGCTAGTTGCAGGTGAAGATGAAGTTTGTTCCATGTTGGAACATGGATATTATTGGGATATCATTATTATATCTTATTTACTTTAATGCATCTATATACTTGGTAAAGGGTGGAAGGCTCGGCCTTATGCCTGGAGTTTTGTTCCGCTCTTGCCGCCCTAGTTTCCGTCATACAGGTGTTATGTTCCTTGATTTTGTGTTCCTTACACGGTTGGGTGTTTTGGGGACCCCTCGACAGTTCACTTTGAATAAAACTCCTCCAGCAAGTCCCAACCTTGGTTTTACCATTTGCCTCACCACCGACTATAATTTTCCCTTGGGAGTCGTGCTCCCGAGGGTCATCTTTATTTTAACCCCCCCGGGGGCCAGTGCTTGTCTAAGTGTTGGTCCGAACCTGTCAGCCGCCGGTGGCCACCAGGGGCAACTCTGGGCTGGCCTACCAGGAGTTTGGACAATCTGGTTTGCCCTGAGAACGAGATATGTGCAGCTCCTATCGGGATGTCGGCACATCGAGCGGCTTTGCTGGTCTTGTTTTACCATTGTCGAAATGTCTTGTAACCGGGATTCCGCGTCTGATCGGGTCTTCCTGGGAGAAGGAATATCCTTCATTGACCGTGAGAGCTTGTGATGGGCTAAGTTGGGACACCCCTGCAGGGTTTGAACTTTTGAAAGCCGTGCCCGCGGTTATGTGGCAGATGGGAATTTGTTAATATCCGGTTGTAGAGAACTTGACACTTAACTTAATCAAAATGTATCACCCACATGTGTAGCCATGATGGTCTCTTTTCGGCGGAGTCCGGGAAGAGAACACGGTCTCGTGTTATGCTTGAACGTAAGTAGTTTCAGGATCACTTCTTGATCACTTCTAGTTTCTCGACCGTTGTGTTGCTTCTCTTCTCGCTCTTATTTGCGTAAGTTAGCCACCATATATGCTTAGTGCTTGCTGCAGCTCCACCTCACTACCATTTCCTACCCCTAATCTGAAATAGTCTTGATCTCGCGGGTGTGAGATTGCTGAGTCCTCGTGGCTCACAGATACTTCCAAAGAGTTGCAGGTGCCGATGATACCAGTGCAGATGTCGCAACCAAGCTCAAGTGGGAGCTCGATGAAGATCTGGTTCGCTGTGTTATTTCGTTTCCTGTTGATCAGTAGTGGAGCCCAGTTGGGACGATCGGGGATCTAGCATTTGGGGTTGTCTTCTTTTATTTTGGTTCCGTGGTCGGACCTTGATTGTATTCTGGATGTTGTATGTTTAACTTGTATTGTGTGAAGTGGTGATTGTAAGCCAACTCTTTATCCCTTTCTTATTCAGTACATGGGATTGTGTGAAGATTACCCCTCATGCGACAAACCTACCATGCGGCTATGCCTCTAAGTCGTGCCCCGACACGTGGGAGATATAGCTGCATCGTGGGTGTTACAAGTTGGTAATCAGAGCCTTCCCCGACTTAGGAGCCCCCCTGCTTGATTGAATCGCTGACGTTGTTGAGTCTAGAACAAAATGTTTTGAGTCTTAGGATTATATATATATCGGAGAGTAGGATTCTTTTTACTCCTCAGTCCCTTCGTCGCTCTGGTGAGGCCTCTTGACGTAGAGTTTTGACTCTTCTCTCCTCCAATTTCACGAAAAAAAATTAGGATCACGCGGGTATCTTGGAATCGTTCCGATGGTTTTGTGACGAGAACATTGTTCTTGGTGCCTCCTGACATTCAGGGGTTGTGGCAGTGTCCCGGGGAGTTGAGCTCCGAGGTGTTGTTGTCACAATTTTATCGTTGCAATTCTGGAATACCTGAGTTCGCCGACATCGAAAATCTCTTTTATGCAGTTGTTGGTGAGATAACCTCGACGCCACCCAGTACTGGGGCGGGAGTTCGGGAGTACTGCCATAACTTGTATAACGGATGCTTTTAGAAGGTTGAGGTACATGATTTCCGAAGGTTTCTTGGTTATGTGTTGAAGGATGGATACAGCTGGATGTAGGGATTGTTAGTTTGGGTGAGATATTATGCTTCCCCTGTATCCCCAACACCTGATTGCATAACCAGAAAGTTCGGGAGTTTTATAGGTGGGAATTCAGGTAGCTCCTAGAATATCTTTCCAACAGACACATGATACGATATGGGATTTATCATATGTTTGTTCTGGCTTATTTTGCAAGTCAATCCTTTGTTTTTGTTTTTATTGAGGTATTCGAGTTGCTTCAATGTCAAGTGTTGATTCCATACCTTTCATAAGTGGTGTTCTCACATTTCAATGTGAATACTAATCCTTCTTGATCATCGAGGTTGTCATGTCAATTCTTTCCAACCGATGTGATTCTCTTCAAGATGATCCTATCATTTTTCCCATTTGCAAGATCCAATCTCAGTTTTCTCAACAATGTTTGTTTCATTCGTCCCAAGTTGCCTTTGTTTTTTCCCCCCCTCCCCCCCCTTTTTTTCAAGGACTCAGATATCTTTATCAAGTATCCGTTTCATTCATGTGAAGACTCTTCATCCTTTTCCTTCAATGTTCTCACCTGGTGATTCTCATGAAGATACTAAGGAAGCCTCAAGTTCATCATTCTTCATTTTCTTTTCTCCGGTGGATTCAATCCAAGATTTCGGTGTTAATCTTATCCCTTTCCTCATTTCACAATGCTTTCTCATGTTGGTGCACATCTTAATCATCCACTTCTCGCTATTCAATTGTTCCGGAGTGCTGAAGATATCTCAGGAGATTCGTGTTTCCATTGCTAATCCGCTTAAGCTATCTCGAGGTTGTTATCTTATTCAAGCCATTTAATTCAACCGGCGCAATCTATCTTTTAAATCGTTCAATGGTGTTTCTTTTGAGTGGGCCTAACCCACAGGTCTTTTCCCAGGATCTTACCTGACTCTTCTATTTTCTCGGAGCTATTCTCAAATCTTCTAAAGTTTGACGTAAGAATGAATTTTCATCAGTCAATTACCTTCTCCAATATCACTTTCAAATTCTTTTCATCTTTGGCTCAACCTTTCCTCTTCTAATAATTCTGGAGTACCTCAACAATTCATGGTGGTGATTCTCATCATCACTCTCTACATTTGAAGACCGAAGAAGAGTTTTCCTCCAAATCTTATCCGTTCTATCAAAGATTCGTGATTCTAGCTTGTTGCCATCCTCTCATAATTGTTTTCGACTGTGAGAATTCTTTTCAACCATCCTGAGCATTTCAGGAGCCTTTTTCAGTTTGATTCTCCAGAGGCCATCATTTTAGAAGATTTATTCATTCTTAGCTTCCAGCTATCGTTCTCCAAATCTTACCGGTGCATCAGTCAAATATTCTCTAATCAAGCATCTTCGTTCATTTACTAATTCTTCCTGGTGTTTCTCTCTCTTTTCCTTGATCATTTTTAATTCTTACAGTGGTTCTTCCAAGATTCCTCTTCCTTTGTTACCGTATAAATTTATTCATTCTTCCCAAATCCCACTGGTGGTTCGTTGAAGACCTCCTCAAATTTACGCTATATCTCTCCTTAATCCTTTCCAACAAGAATAAGTAGTATGCCAACTCCGTTGCTTGTCATCAATTTAAATTGGTGAAGGATACGCATAACATAATTTTTATTCTTGTTTCATCCAAGTGATTAATTCCTTATTCCGGAGGTTCATCAAAATTCTTGATTTCAGTTGTTCATCTTTTCTTTCCCGGAGTTCCGAGATCTCTCAATTATATCATCGTGAAGCTCCATCTAATAAATGCAAGGATTCATCTTATTCTTTTCAAGCTTCTTTTCCTTGCGACCTTCTTTTATCTATCCGGAGTTCTTCGAGAGTTTCTTCATGGTGGCTCGTCGATGTTTCTGTTCATTCTTCAATTGTTCTTCAAGATCTCTCTCGAAGTCATGACCCGCTAAGCTATACTCTAAACTGAACATGGTGTTCAACACATGTCTTGTTTTGAGGAGTTCAAGCATTCTTCATCTTTCATTCCGAAGTGCAATTCTCCCTACCTTATCTTTTGAGGTGGTGTTATGTCATTGTTGATAATTTTCCTTCATGTCTCATGATTCAACAGTTCTCAAGAATGAGATAGTTAAACCCATCAATTTCTTCGAGCATGAGCTCTTCTCAATCCTTTAATCTCCTTGTTGGACTTATCTTGGGTTAGATTTCACCTAAAGCTTTCCCTAAGGATTGTTGCTATTTATGGTGCTTACAAATGACCCTAGTTCTTCATTTATCCTTCCGGTGAAATAAGTTTCTCGTCTCCTTGTTCATATCAATCCAATCTATTGTTTTTCGTTAGTGGCAGAATCTCACCTCAGTTTTGAGATGTTTTCCATAAGCCCACAACAAGCTTACTCTTTTCTTTGTTGGTTTCCAACAACTCTGTTATAACCTTCTTGGAAGGGTGCTTTCCAAACTCATTTGTGGTAGAAGTTGTCATTTTCTTCTCCGTTCTTTTGTTCCAACGATCTACCTTCTATTCCTTCATCCGGAGGCATTGTGATGTTGCTCTTTTCTCTCATCATCTCAAATTGTGAGGATCGTGTTCTTTTCATGCTTATACTTTTAACCGAAGTGTCGTGCCGTCTTTTCAAGTTCTTCCCATTCTGTCAAGTTTTGCCTCCCTTCTCAACCGGAGTGCTGTCTGAAATCTTTCTTACCTCTTGTGCCATTCTTTCAATAGTTTCGGAGGCAGTGTGTTGTCGATTTCATCAAGTATCCTCTCATCTTGTCAAATCCATGTTCAATTCCTACCATTTACAGTCGGAGTGTTGTCCAAATTATATCATTCTTTTCCCTTCTATATCTTGTTTTAAATGGAGTGTTATGTCTATCATTCCTCTTCTAACCGGAGTCTCATCCAAGTGCTTCCGTTTAGCCAAGTTTATATTCTATGCCTTCCATTTCCAACTGGAGTGTTGTCATAATTGATCTTTATCATTCCTTGTACATCACCTTTGATCCGGAGTTCTTGCATGTACTTCTTGTCCATTGCAACCCTCTTCTTATGCCTTTCAACCTACAAGGTTCTAATAATGTTCCTTGTTCCTCTTTTCTAACGGAGTGTTTTCAACCTTGTTCATCTTCGTTTTATTCTTTTCTCGAAATTGTTTAACCTCTCAAGGTTCATTGGTTTCACTCGCTTGTCAAAGAAGCCAGTTTGTTTTACCTCTTCCTTTTCCGGTTTCTCTGCGGTGCCATCCTAGATCTCAGGACGAGATCCTCTTGTAGTGGTGGAGTGTTGTGACGCCCCGAGACCGATGCGCCAGGTGTCTCACAGTTATTCGCAGTTGTTGCCTTGTCATTCGCTTGCGTGTTGCATCTTGCCATGTCATCATGTGCATTGCATCTTTATGTTTTCAAACTTGCATCCGTCCCGGTCTCCCCGTTCTTTCCGTTGTCCGTTCTGAGCCCAGACACACTCGCACGCTCCCGCGGCACCTCCGAAATAATATTTTATAAGTGGTCAGAAATTGTTCTCAGAATGGGTTGAGAGTTGGCGTGCGGTGTGGTTATATTGTCAGTAGGTCGCCTGCCAAGTTTCATCGCATTCGGAGTCCATTTGACGCCCCAGCGGATAACTATAGCGGCAATAGTAGTCGGTCTATCGTCGGACGTTTTCGGTCTCCAGAAACGGTTGCCGGGTTCTTTTCCTCCTCTCTCTTGTCAGTCCCACCGCACACTTGACCTTGTCTGTCTAACCTCTCTCGTCAGCCCGCGGCCCTCCTCGCGCGCGTGTCCGAAAGTTGTCCCGGACCGAACCCGGGTTGTCGTTACCGATGGATCCGAATCATCCCCAAACATCCCTAAATCATCATCGGTTTCTCATTTGGACTCCCTAGCTATTTATTCTCGACCGTCCGATTATGATCAGATGGACCGGATTATCCCCTAACCAAAAACCCACCTACTATATATAGCAGCTCCCCCTAGTCCATTTCTAGACCAAACCCTAATTTCTAGGCAGTTTGTCCCATCCCGCCGCCGCCAGCATCTCCCACCTCGGGATCCGTCTCCACCCAATCCCACCACCGCCTCCATTTTCCATGCCTGACCAATCTCCTTTGGTCACAGCCCCGCGTCTCCATGCTCGTGCCCGAGCAGGAGCTCCTCAAGACAGAGCACAATCGCAGCAGGACCCTTGCCTCCCTCGATCCACCTCGTCCCCGTGCGCGAGATCCACTCCTGCCGATCCATCCACCATGGCCGTCGCCCCGCTTCTTCGAGACCAGCCGCTGCTGATCTGCATCCATGCTGCCTCCCACCGTCGACTGCAAGCCAAGGAGCCTCCCCGTGCTCCTCCACCTCACCTCATCGTCCGGCAACCAGCGCTGCCGCCGGCGCCCCCGAGATAAGCACCGCCGGCCTTCTCCTGCTCCTGTTGTTCCCCTGCTTTCCTCGCCTCACCTCCCTGTCTCTCTTTCCCTGTTCAAACAGGAGCACCATGGCTATTGGTCCCCATCAAGCTCCGCGCCCAGACCTCCTCGTCGAACCTCGCTGGAGTTCCTCCATGATGCCAGTAGGAGACCCCTATCCCGTCGTCTCTCTCTTCTTCCTTCCCCTGTTCCCTCTCTGAATCTCTCTCTGCTTTCTTCAAGCAACAACATCAGCCGCTGCAGCATCTCGCCGGCGAGCCGCCACCTTCCTCCACGCCTCCTCGCCGGCCTCCTCCACCTTCCCATCACGCCAGCAGCTCCAGCCGCTCAATTCCCAACCTGGAGTTGCGCCCCTGCCTCGCCATGGTCGCCGGCCTCGTTGTTTCCTTGCTGTGAGAAACTTCCGTCTTAACCGAACCTTCTTTATTTTCCTAGATCCGTTCTGGCGTGTATAGTTTATTTAGAATTTCCACTTTGTTTCTAAACAAGCTCAGTAGTAGCCCGACTGGTAAAAAATCCTTTGTTTGTCCAAGAGGTGTTGGGATCGAGTCCCAGGCCCAGTTTTGTTTTTTTCTCTGCTCAACGGTTTTTCCATTTATCCAGGAAAACTATTTTACAGATTAGTCCCTAAAGTCATGCATGCATCGGAATTAAACAAACTATATATGTAAAATGCTTAGAATTCTATCTGGTTTCATAATATGCTACTTTCATGCATGTTAAAAATGTTAAAAATGTTGTTTGTGTTCATTTTGCATAATGCCATGTTAAAATGATTTATTTCATAACTAAATAACTGTAGCTCCAAACTTAATAAACTTTATATGTAAATGGGGTAGAAAAATGCCTAGTTTAACATGGTGTACTTGCTTTGCATGTTTAACAACTCCAAAAATATGGTTTAGGTCAGAACAGTACCAAATCTAATATATGCAAATGAGGATTTTTCCCGGACTTGTTGTTTGTTGTTCCGGCCTCATTTAAACTTGTCTAGATAGGTAGTTTTCATATGCTTCACCTCTTGCCATGTTTAACGACATTTAACATTGATGGGTACCTAAACGAGAGAGAACTAAATAAGTCACATGGTGTTTCATCAATATGCAACGGAGTTGCATATTGAGCTCCACTTAATTTGTAGGATTGTTTGTGCACTTTGCCATGCCATGCCTCATTAAACAGGACATGCATCATACTTGGTTGTGCATCATGCCATGATTATCTGATGGTTGTTTACTATGTTGTTTGCTTCTTTCCGGGTTGCTTCTCTCGTTTGCTTTGGTTCCGTTCCGGAGTTGTGGGGATTCATTCGACTACGTCCATTTGTCTTCTTCAAGGACTCGTTCTTCTTCCTTGCGGGATCTTAGGCAAGATGGCCATACCCTCGAAATCACTTCTATCTTTGCTTGCTAGTTGCTCGCTCTATTGCTATGTTGCGATACCTACCACTTGCTATAACATGCCTCCTGTATTGCCATGTCAAGCCTCTAACCCACCTTTCCTAGCAAACCGTTGTTTGGCTATGTTACCGCTTTTGCTCAGCCCCTCTTATAGCGTTGCTAGTTGCAGGTGAAGATGAAGGTTGTTCCATGTTGGAACATGGATATTGTTGGGATATCATTATTATATCTTATTTACTTTAATGCATCTATATACTTGGAAAAGGGTGGATGGCTTGGCCTTATGCCTGGTGTTTTGTTCCACTCTTGTCGCCCTAGTTTCCGTCATACCGGTGTTATGTTCCTTGATTTTGCGTTCCTTACACGGTTGGGTGTTATGGGGACCCCTTGACAGTTCGCTTTGAATAAAACTCCTCCAGCAAGGCCCAACCTTGGTTTTACCATTTGCCTCACCACCTCCTATACTTTTCCCTTGGGAGTCGCGCTCCCAAGGGTCATCTTTATTTTAACCCCCCAGGCCAGTGCTTGTCTAAGTGTTGGTCCGAACCTGTCAGCTGCTGGTGGCCACCGGGGGCAACTCTGGGCTGGCCTACCGGAAGTTTGGACAATCGGGTGTGCCCTGAAAACGAGATATGTGCAGCTCCTATCGGGATGTCGGCATATCGGGCGGCTTTGCTGGTCTTGTTTTACCATTGTCGAAATGTCTTGTAACCGGGATTCTGCGTCTGATCGGGTCTTCCTGGGAGAAGGAATATCCTTTGTTGACCGTGAGAGCTTGTGATGGGCTAAGTTGGGATACCCCTGCAGGGTTTGAACTTTCGAAAGCCGTGCCCGTGGTTATATGGGAATTTGTTAATATCCGGTTGTAGAGAACTTGACACTTAACTTAATTAAAATGTATCAACCGCATGTGTAGCCGTGATGGTCTCTTTTCGGCGGAGTCCGAGAAGAGAACATGGTCTCGTGTTATGCTTGAACGTAAGTAGTTTCAGGATCACTTCTTGATCACTTCTAGTTTCTCGATCGTTGCGTTGCTTCTCTTCTCGCTCTTATTTGCATAAGTTAGCCACCATATATGCTTAGTGCTTGCTGCAGCTCCACCTCACTACCCTTTCCTACCCTTAAGCTTAAATAGTCTTGATCTCGCGGTTGTGAGATTGCTGAGTCCTCGTGGCTCACAGATACTTCCAAACAGTTGCAGGTGCCGATGATACCAGTGCAGATGTCGCAACCGAGCTCAAGTGGGAGCTCGATGAAGATCTGGTTCGCTGTGTTGTTTCGTTTCCTGTTGATCAGTAGTGGAGCCCAGTTGGGATGATCGGGGATCTAGCATTTGGGGTTGTCTTCTTTTATTTTGGTTCCGTGGTCGGACCTTGATTGTATTCTGGATGTTGTATGTTTAACTTGTATTGTGTGAAGTGGCGATTGTAAGCCAACTCTTTATCCCTTTTTATTCAGTACATGGGATTGTGTGAAGATTACCCCTCATGCGACAAACGTACCATGCGGCTATGCCTCTAAGTCATGCCCCGACACGTGGGAGATATAGCCGCATCGTGGGTGTTACAGCCACGCCGCCGCGCTTCCTTCGAGGGTGGTAGTGGGTTGTCCCGCCGCCGTGCCCCGTGAAGCACAAGGAGAGATTCGGCTGAGCTCGGGACGTCGCTGGAGGCCTGCCCCCGCGGTTTCTGCAGTGCCGCTTTTGCTCTGTTCCCTCTTTTCTTTCATGCATCAAACGAAACCAGTGTGGGCCTGGGTGGGCTTGTATCGAACTACGATTCCTTAATCATTATGCTATGCTTGTTATTCCTGTGATGTGTCGTTTATTTTGTACGGAAATAACTTAGCCTGGTGCATTCGGGGAAGCCTCTTCTTCATGAGGCACTCGTTTCTTCATGCTTGTCTTGGCTTAGCGGTTGCTCAGGAACTGCAAAAAATTTGTTAGGGAGCTTGCTAGGAGACTTATCGTTCACCTGAGCCTTGACCCAGCGCTTCACATCGCGATACCTGAGGGGCACGGATTAAGAGGGATGTGCTGGTTTGTGGGCCCGAACGAGGGTGCCTCTCGAGAAAGCAGTCTGAAGGCAAAGAGAAGGACCAACACAGGAGGAAGAAACCCTCGCGAAGGCACCTGCCTAGCCCCCTCGCGAGGTATGCGAGAGAGAGAACAAAAGCGAACCAGATTCGGAAAAGATGGCAGAACCAAATCAGCGAGGAACACCAGAAACAAACTTCAATTAAGAGAAGGCAAGCCAACTACGGAAAGCAAATGAAAAGCCGCGTCCGACACCTAGTCTAGTCTTTGATGTCTTCTCACCAGCGCAGAGCTAAGTGCTGCCACTAGGCGTGGGAGGGAGCCCCCGAGGCCCGAGGGCGGCTCTCCGGAGACTCTGGGGCAAGTACAACCCCACTAATTATTACGTGAGAGTGTCACGGGCGGCGATTCTTCATAGGCACCGGGCCTTGCTTCACAGGCGCTGGGCCTTGCTTCATGGATAGAACCTCCGGAGGTGCTGGATGTTCCAGGTGTTTTGGATGGGCACCCCGTCCGGTGTCTCCAGGCGCGCAACGCCGGGCCTGGAGATATGGACGACCCTGAATGGGCCCTCCCACATGGGTGAGAGCTTGTGCAACCCTTCCCTGGAGAGGACCCGCCTCAAAACGAGGTCGCCTGCCTCGAGCGTCCTGGAGCAGATGTTGCGGCAGTGGTACCGCCGCAGCGCATGCTGGTACCTTGCCGCCCTCAGCGCAGCTTCGCAACATCATTCCTCCCCCAGTACGAGGTCCATCCCCCGCGTGGCGTCCTATTGTGTTTCATCGAACGCTAGGACCCGTGCGGAGCAATGTTTGACCTCGTGAGGGAGGACCTCTTCGGCTCTGTAGACGAGGAAGAATGGGGTCTCGCCCGTCGTCTTAGTGGCGGTGGTGCGGATGGACCACAGCACGGACTGGAGCTCATCGTGCCAGCCCCTGCCGCAGGCCTCGAGGTTCTTCTTGAAGGTCCTAGTCTTGAGGCCTCTCAGCACCTCCGCGTTGGCGCGTTCAGCCTGACCATTTCTTCTGGGGTGCGCCACCGAAGTGTATCAGATCTGCGTTCCAAGGTTAGCACAATATGTTTTGAAGAGGTTACTGGTGAACTGCGAGCCGTTGTCGGTGATGATGCAGTTGGGGACCCCGAAACGGCTCACGAGGCCCTTGATGAACTTGACTGCGGAACCAGCTGGGATGGTGCGGACGGCTTCCACTTCCGCCCACTTGGTGAACTTGTCGATGGCGACGTAGAGGTAGAGGTAGCCCCCTGGAGCTCGAGGGAATGGGCCCAAGATATCCAGCCCCCAGACCGTGAACGGCCATGTGAGTGGTATAGTCTGGAGGCCCTGAGCTGGCTGATGGATCTACTTGGCATGGAACTGGCAGGCTTCGCAGGACTTCACCAGCTCGGCTGCGTCGTTGAGCGCCGTCGGCCAGTAGGACCCACTATGGAACACCTTGCCGACGAGGGTCCGTGACGACGAGTGGTGTCCGCGGTCACTGCCGTGTATGTCCATCAGCAACTCCTTCGCCTGGTCCCTGGAAATGCAACACAATGAAACATCATTTGGGCGCTTCCTATACAACTCACCGTCCTTGATGCAGTATGACGTGGCTTGACGGGCCAGACGCTCTGCGTCCTCTTCCTTCTTCGGTAGCGCCCCTTGCATCAGATATTCCTTGAACTCCTTGGTCCAACATCCCTCCTGAGGCTCAAGCGCCAAGAGCAAGCGGGCTCCTGAGGTTGGGCCACAAGCTGGGGCTCCTGAGGTTGGGCCACAAGCTGGGGCTCTTGTGGCTGGCGGTTGTGGGAGTTCTTCCCGAGGTTGCGCCGTGCTTGAAAGTGGCGGCGTTGCTGACGGCTTGAAGAGCCGCTCCTCGAAGACACCGGGCTCTTGGAGCTGCCGCTTGGATGCCCTCCTGGCGATGTCGTCGGCTTCCTTGTTGGTGTCGTGGGGCACATGCTGCACCTCCAGGCCTAGGAACTATTTTTCTATCTTACGCACTTCTCCGAGGTACGCCTCCATGTGCTCGTCCTTTGGCTCATACACTTTGTTGGAGAAGTTGACAAGGAGCTATGAGTCGCACCTAACGGTGAGGCGCTTTACTCCTGGAGCTGTCGCGGCCTTCAAGCCAGCTATGAGACCTTCGTATTCTGCGATGTTGTTGGAGACCTTCTCGCCTTACTGAAAGCATAGCTGCACAGTGTAATAGAGCTTGTCCTGCGTGGGCGAGATGAGTACTGCTCCAGCCCCCGCGCCCTGATGCACGAAGGCCCTTTCAAAGTACATGACCCATCTGTCAAGCGCCTCACTCCCTGGCGAGGTAGACCGGTCGTCGCCCACTTCCAGTGCCGGGGCGTCCGTCCAATCCGCCACAAAATCCGTGAGTGCGGCTCCCTTGATGACCCTGGTGGTGCTGAACTCCAACTGGAACGCCTACAGCTCGATGTTCCATTCAGCGACCCTTCCGACAGAGTTGGGGCTCCTGAGCACCCTCTCCAATGGATAGGCTGAGACGACTTTGATGGGGTGGCCCTGGAAATAGTGTCGCAACTTGCGTGAGGCCACCAGGAGTGCGAGCAAGAGCTTCTGAGGCATGGGATATCGTGCCCTCGTGTCCAGCGGCACTGTGCTGACGAATTACACCAGGTGCTCGACGAGGACCGACGTGTTGGTGAGGCTCGCGTCTTGTGCGAGCTGGGGTGCTTCCTGAGGTGACGTGACCCCTGGCGCCTGGTCGCTTGCAGGAATCTTTGCGGCATCATCTTGCCGAGCTCAGTCTTCCATTGCTGCTGCTGCAGCTCTTTCCGCACCTTCTTGATCTTGCATCGTCTCGGCTGGCGACGTGGCTGGGCGCGGCGCTCTCTAGGCCTGGTGCTCCTCCCGAACCGCCACTAGCGCAGCGCTGGCGGAGTATGGGGTGGCAGCAAGATAGAGTACTAGAGGCTCAAGAGGTTGTGGCGCCACCAGCACCGGCGGGCTGGTCAGATATCTCTTGAGGTCTTGGAAGGCTCGGTCGGGCTCCGGAGTCCACTCGAACGGGCCCTTCTTCTTCATCAGCTTGAAGAAGGGTAAGGCGCGCTCTCCCAGCTTGGACATGAAGCGCCCCAATGCAGTTACTCGACCAGCTGGCTTCTACATTTCCTTGAGGGTCTGCGGCGGGCTCATGCCCTCGATCCCTCTCTGTGATACGAGGAATCCCAGCAACTTGCCGGAAGGGACGCTGAACACGCACTTTTCTGGGTTAAGCCGCAAGTTCACCTGGCGCAGGCTCTCGAAGGTCTCCTCCAGGTCTTGGATCAAGGTTCTCGCCTCCCGAGACTTCACCACAGTGTCGTCGACGTAGGCCTCTGTGTTTCTCCTGAGCTGCTGCCCTAAAGCGATGTGCATTAGCCGCTGAAAGGTCGCGCCTGCATTGCGCAGCCCGAAGGGCATGCAAGTGTAACAGTATACCCCACACGGGGTCAGGAAGGCTGTATTCTCTACATCTTCCACCGCCATCTTGATTTGATGATACCCTGAGAACGCATCCAGGAAGCACAGTAGGTCGCACTTGGCAGTGGAGTCGACAATCTGGTCAATGCACAGGAAGGGAACAAATCTTGTGGGCATGCCTTGTTGAGGTTGGTGAAGTCAACGCACATTCGCTCCTTCCCTCCTTTCTTCGGCACCACGACTGGGTTCGCCAGCCATTCGGGGTACCTAACCTCACGAATGGCACCTGCCGCCTCCAGCTTGCGGGTCTCTTGGACGATGAAGGAATGCTTCTCCGTGGACTGCCACCTCGCTTGCTGCTTCACGGGGCGCACATTGGGGCATACCCTCAAGTGGTGCTGAATCACCTCCCATGCGAATATTTCCTTGTTCGCGCGCAAGAACTTCACCAATGCTTTCTCCTGGCTGGGGTCAAGGCTAGTGCCTATGGTGAAGGTGGCTCCTGAGGGGGCGTCCTCGTCGACCGACACCTGTTTGGTTTCTGCCTTGTCTTGGGTGAACAACTGCTTCTTCTTGGTCGGCGCGGCCTCCTTGGCCTCGGGGGTACCAACGCCAATGGGCTTCGCCGCCGCGGCGGTCTTAAAGGCAAGTTTGAGTGCCATCACAGCCTCCTTGGTGCCCCCCTTGACGGTGAGGGCAGCTTTGCTTCCAGGCATCTTCATGAGGTTGTAGGCTGGATGAGTCGCCGCCATGAACTAGGCCAGCGCTGGGTACCCGAGGATGGCATTGTAAGGAAGGCCGATGTGGGCGATGTCGAAGTCGACCAACTCGATGTGGTAGTTGGCGTGCGTGTCGAAGGTGACGGGGTGGCGGATCTGCCCCAGGGAGCGGGCGGCGCCACCGCCGACTCCCGAGAAAGGCATGCTGAGGCTGAGCCACTCGAGTGGCACGTGAAGGAGGTTGAAAGCCTCCATGGAGAGCAAGTGGAGGCCGGCGCCGCCGTCGATGAGGGTCTTGGTGAAGGCCACGTCACAGATGGTGGGCGTGCAGAGCATCGGCAGCATGCCCGAGCCGGTGGTGGTGATGGGTGGTCTTCTGAGCTGAAGGTGAGATCGGCCTCAGGCGCGGCCCAACCCGGCGGAGGCCCCGAGCGTGTGGAAGTGGCACTGTTTTGGCGGACGAACGGCTTGATGTGGCGCTCTGAGGGCGGCGCCTGTGAGCCGCCTAACAGGGCCGCGACCGCGTGGTGCGCCGATGCCGCATAAGGCGCAATGAAGAGGCCATGGAGCTCCTCCCAAGACGCCACCGTGGATCCAGGAAGATTGAGCAGCCAGGCACGCGGCTCGCCGGCGAGGGCCATGGGAAGCCAGTTGGCCATGACCTTGTCATCACCCCCGGCTTCGAGGACGGCCTCCTCGTACGCCAGCAAGAAAGCTAATGGGTCCGCAGCGCCGTCGTAGCGCGGCAGCATCTCCGGCTTGAACTTGGACGGCCACTGCACCCGTCGCAGGGCGGGGGCCAGGGCTCGGAGCCCCCAGGCCCCGTCGTCTATGCTGGTCGTCGGAGTCGGCGGCGGGGCGCCTACCATGTGGGCGTAGCGCAGTGTCGATGGAGCGCAGATCAACGGACGAGACGCTACGACGCACCCCTACCTGGCGTGCCAAATGTCGGATCTGGGGTTCCGGCAGACCCTTGAGGTTCGAACACAGGGGTGCGCACGAAGGTTTTCTCCCTATCGATCCACGCCCTAGCTCTCTAAGATCTCGCAGACGAACACGACGAACTCTCAACACAGAAAGACACAAGGTTCGTACTGGTTCGGGCCACCGTTGTGGTGTAATACCCTACTCCAGTGTGGCGGTGGTGGATTGCCTCTTAGGATAATGATGAACAGTACAAGAGGAAGAACAACCTCCTGAGGTCAAGGTGTTCTTGTGTTTGGTGAGTTTGTGTTTGTGAGGATCGTAATCAGCTGCCGACTTGTGATGGTGTTGATCCCATGCCCTCATGGTGGTGGCTAGTTCTACTTATATAGGCCCTGGTCCTCTCCCCAAATATTGAGCGGGAAGGGAGCCAACAACGACCAATTCGAAAGGGGACAGCTAGTACAAGCTATCCTGACAAAAGGTGGTCTTCGCCTGCAAAAGGCTGTGGTGATGACGCCATCTTGGGCTCCATGGTGACCTCCGTCTTGCCGTCCTTCTGGTCCTGGTCTCGTTGCACCAATATGGAAACCTTTGCTTGATGCCTCGGTACTCCGCGCCTGCGCTTGCCCCCTTAGCACCAAAGAGGAAACAAGGACGCTATGCGCGCTGGCGCCCGCCTGGTCTCGATCATCATGGCTTACGTCACAAGGGGCCTCATGAGGTTTGCCTTGCCTTGATCTCTCCGCCCCTCATGAGCCTGCCTGGTGAGGCCGGTCTTGAGGAGGTCTTGCGTCGTCCGCCTCGCGGGGCTTGGCCCCTCGTGAGGGTCTTGAATGTCTTGTTGATGAAGATGGGCCGTTCGAACCTGCCAGCCCATCCACGCCGTGGGCCGTAGGCAGGCAAGTTTGGGGACCCCCGTTCCCAGAACACCGAAAAAAACCTCTTAGTGTATTTCGGTCTGACCGATTCATTCCTTTCGTTCATATCAAGTTCATTGAGTTGATCTAGGTTTCAATCTCCGTGCAACCGATTTGAACAGTTCGATCACACCGAGTTGTAGTAACCGCTTGCGATTCTGCATCTCGGTGCCACCGAGTCATTCCACTCGGTCAGAGCGATAGGTTCTGGATATATATAACCATGTGTCGAATTTTGGAAATTTCTCCGAAACCCTTCGCCCGCGCTTGTCCAGCTCTGCTGACTCAAGGTCTCCGGATCGTCTCCTCTGTCGCCAGTGATCTCCTACCGCTGGTCTCCGACGCCGTCAACGGAATCTTCGCCGCCGTTGTCTCCAAAGCAAGTTCACCACCGAGTTAGGGTATGAACTTGACCCCTTTGTGCATTCCTCAATCTGATTCTTAGCACAAAGATCAATGCCATAATCTTACCACGTTTGAGATACTTCTATCCAATAAAAAACTTCTTTAGATTAGTTTTGATTTGAAAACATAGGGTTAGGTTTCCGCCGAATTCATCTTGGACCGATCAAGTTGTAGAAATCGTTCACACCGATTTGGCCTAGGCAATTCCACTTGTGATTTTCGGTCTGACCGAAACTTACAAATCGGTGTGACCGAGTTCGATTCTCATTGAAGCCCTAGCAATCTCGGAGTCACTGAACAGTGTCTCGGTCTGACCAATGTCACTAGTTTAGACTCTAATACTGCTTCGATGTCACCAAGTTTAACAAATCGGTAGCTCCAAAATGACTTCTGTAGAAATCTCCGCACTTTGTGATGCTCATCCACTCTGCCTCAACTATATCTATTCACAGGGTTAGCTTTTAGCTTTCAGTCATGTTAGACAACAGTGACAGCCAAAATAGGTCTGAGGAACAGGTTCACTTAAGTGAGGGCACTAGTCCCTCAAGCAGCTATGATGAGGGTAGCAGAAGCACCCCAAGCAACTTTCCAAAAGCTGCAACCAGGACAAGGAGGAAGAGAAACTCATAATCAGAGGAGGAAGATTTTGTTGTTGATGAAGAGGTCACTTCAAAGAAAAAGGTTGTCAAGAAAGAGTTTGGCACTGCAGCTTCAACCAAGCCTGGATTGCATAAGAAAGCTCATGCCAAGAGAGTGCAAATGTCCAAAGCCAG
Organism: Triticum urartu; assembly: GCF_003073215.2. Lineage (NCBI taxonomy): Eukaryota > Viridiplantae > Streptophyta > Magnoliopsida > Poales > Poaceae > Triticum > Triticum urartu. The sequence continues at coordinate 412,282,599 of NC_053025.1, forward strand.
AGCCTCTACTCTTGAAGTCTCCAAGTGTATAGAAGAAGAGGCTGCTGGGGGCAAAAAGAGAAAGGTAAGGATCAAGAAGACCATGGCTAAGGTTATAGGAAAGCCATCTATGATGATGCAATCTGATGAGGAAGAGGATGATGATTAAGAAGATGCTACACTAGCACCCAAAACTCAAAAGTTGATGGGGGATGCCATCAAGTCAGGGGCTGCTCCATCAAATCCCAAGACTGCCCCCAAGGCTGCTACTCAAGCTTCTAAGCCTGCAACACCCAAGAGATCAACTAGGAACATCCCTGCTGCTGAGAAGAACAAGGCCCCAGTGCCTGAAGTGGAAGAAGAAGAAGAAGAAGCCCAAGTGCTTAGAAAACTCAAGCCCAAGATTCCTGACCATGATGATACACATCCAGCTGCTGAGAACATGAAGATAAGGAAGGATGCAGGTCTTAGGCTATGGAGGCAGACATACCCATATGCCACCAGAAGAACGACTGTTGTAGACTACATGTTTCATACTAAGGAGCAACAAGATTTCTATGAGACTGTCCTCCTGGACAAGAAGCCCATCGTTTGTGACATGAAATGGGTAGATTGGAAGTACATTGACAACAATGAAGATCATTTCGCTGGTGTGCATGAGAGCTTCAGGATGAATGGAGTTGATGCTTTTGTGGGTCAGAAATTGACCAAATGGAATGATGAGTTGATCATGCAGTTTTATTCCTCAACTCACTTCTACCTAGATGTCAAGATTATCTGGATGACTGAGGGTACAAGGTACCAATCTTCCATTGCAGAGTGGGCAAAACTGATAAATGCTCTAGCAGAAGCATATGATGATACTGATGTGTATGCCAAGCCCAGAAAGGATCACAACTCCGTGGCACACATGTACAAGGAAATTCCAGATGATGCCTTGGAAACACATAAGTTTGGCTCAGTGTATTACCTTCTGTCAGGGCTGCCAACAATCAACACCATCCTCAGGCATGCTTTGTTTCCCAAGTCTGGAGATCATAGAACGATCAGAGGGCACTCCATCAACTTACTACACATGTTTTATGTGCAAGAGAAATTCAAATTGATGAGTTAGATGTTGGGTTTCGTAGTAATTTCAAAAATTTACCTACGCACACGCAAGATCATGGTGATGCATAGCAACGAGGGGAGAGTATGATCTACGTACCCTTGTAGATCGCAACGGAAGCGTTGACACAACGTAGAGGAAGTAGTCGTACGTCTTCTTCCCGATCCGACCGATCCAAGCACCGTTACTCCGGCACCTCCGAGTTCTTAGCACACGTACAACTCGATGACGATCCCCGGGCTCCGATCCAGCAAAGCTTTGGGGAGGAGTTCTGTCAGCACGACGGCGTGGTGACGATCTTGATGTATTACCGACGCAGGGCTTCGCCTAAGCACTACAACGATATGATCGAGGTGGAATATGGTGGCAGGGGGCACCGCACACGGCTAAGGAATGATCTCAATGATCAACTTGTGTGTCTAGAGGTGCCCCCTGCCTCCGTATATAAAGGAGCCAAGAGGGAGGGGTGCGGCCAGCCCTATGGAGGCGCAGGAGGAGTCCTACTCCTACCGGGAGTAGGACTCCCCCCCAATCCTATTCCAAATAGGACTGCCAAGGGGGAAAGAGAGAGAGAGGTGGCCGGCCACCTCTCCTAGTCCTAATAGGACTAGGGGAGGGGGGGAGGCGCGCAGCCCACTATGGGCAGCCCTTTCACCTTTCCACTAAAGCCCAATAAGGCCCATATGACTCCCGGGGGGTTCCGGTAACCTCCCGGTAATCCGGTAAAATCCTGATTTCACCCGGAACACTTCCGATGTCCAAACATAGGCTTCCAATATATCAATCTTTATGTCTCGACCATTTCGAGACTCCTCGTCATGTCCGTGATCACATTCGGGACTCCGAACAACCTTCGGTACATCAAAATGCATAAACTCATAATAACTGTCATCGTAACGTTAAGCGTGCGGACCCTACGGTTCGAGAACAATGTAGACATGACCGAGACACGTCTCCGGTCAATAACCAATAGCGGGACCTGGATGCCCATATTGGCTCCTACATATTCTACAAAGATCTTTATCGTTCGGACCGCATAACAACATACGTTGTTCCCTTTGTCATCGGTATGTTACTTGCCCGATATTCGATCGTCGGTATCCAATACCTAGTTCAATCTCGTTACCGGCAAGTCTCTTTACTCGTTTCGTAATACATCATCTCACAACTAACTCATTAGTTGCAATGCTTGCAAGGCTTATGTGATGTGCATTACCGAGAGGGCCCAGAGATACCTCTCCGACAATCGGAGTGACAAATCCTAATCTCGAAATACGCCAACCCAACATCTACCTTTGGAGAGACCTGTAATGCTCCTTTATAATCACCCAGTTACGTTGTGACGTTTGGTAGTACCCAAAGTGTTCCTCCGGTAAATGGGAGTTGCATAATCTCATAGTTATAGGAACATGTATAAGTCATGAAGAAAGCAATAGCAACATACTAAACGATCGGGTGCTAAGCTAATGGAATGGGTCATGTCAATCAGATCATTCAACTAATGATGTGACCTCGTTAATCAAATAACAACTCTTTGTCTATGGTTAGGAAACATAACCATCTTTGATTAACGAGCTAGTCAAGTAGAGGCATACTAGTGACACTCTGGTTGTCTATGTATTCACACATATATTATGTTTTCGGTTAATACAATTCTAGCATGAATAATAAACATTCATCATGAAATAAGGAAATAAATAATAACATTATTATTGCCTCTAGGGCATATTTCCTTCAGTCTCCCACTTGCACTAGAGTCAATAATCTAGATCACATCACCATGTGATTAACATCGATAGTTCACATCATCATGTGATTAACACCCATAGTTCACATCGTCATGTGACCAACACCCAAAGGGTTTACTAGATTCGGTAATCTAGTTCACATCGCTATGTGATTAACACCCAAAGAGTACTAAGGTGTGATCATGTTTTGCTTGTGAGAGAATCTTAGTCAACGGGCCTGCCAAATTCAGATCCGTATGTATTTTGCAAAATTCTATGTCTACAATGCTCTGCACGGAGCTACTCTAGCTAATTGCTCCCACTTTCAATATGTATCTAGATTGAGACTTAGAATCATCTGGATCAGTGTCAAAAACTTGCATCGACGTAACCGTTTACGATGAACCCTTTTGTCACGTCCATAATCGAGAAACATATCCTTATTTTACTAAGGATAATTCTGACCGCTGTCCAGTGATCTACTCCTAGATCACTATTGTACTCCCTTGCCAAATCAGTGCAAGGTATACAATAGATCTGGTATACAGCATGACATACTTTATAGAACCTATGGCCAAGGCATAGGGAATGACTTTCATTCTCTTTTTATCTTTTTCCGTGGTCGGGCTTTGAGTCTTACTCAACTTCATACCTTGTAATACAGGCAAGAACTCTTTCTCTGACTGCTCCATTTTTGAACTACTTCAAAATCTTGTCAAGGTATGTACTCATTGAAAAAACTTATCAAGCGTCTTGATCTATCTCTATAGATCTTGAAGCTCAATATGTAAGCAGCTTCACCGAAGTCTTTCTTTGAAAAACTCCTTTCAAACACTCCTTTATGCTTTACAGAATAATTCTACATTATTTCCGATCAACAATATGTCATACACATATACTTATCAGAAATGCTGTAGTACTCCCACTCACTTTCTTGTAAATATAGGCTTCACCGCAAGTCTGTATAAAACTATATGCTTTGATCAATTTATCAAAACGTATATTCTAACTCCGAGATGCTTGCACCAGTCCATAGATGGATCGCTGGAGCTTGCATATTTAGTTAACACCTTTAGGATTGACAAAACCTTCTAGTTGCATCGTATACAACTCTTCTTTAGTAAATCCATTAAGGAATGCAGTTTTGTTTATCCATTTGCCAGATTTCATAAAACGTGGCAATTGCTAACATGATTCAGACAGACTTAAGCATAGATACGAGTGAGAAACTCTCATCGTAGTCAACACCTTGAACTTGTCGAAAACCTTTTGCGACAATTCTAGCTTTGTAGATAGTAACACTACTATCAGCGTCCGTCTTCCTCTTGAAGGTCCATTTATTTTCTATGGCTTGCCGATCATCGGGCAAATCCATCAAAGTCCATACTTTGTTCTCATACATGGATCATATCTCAGATTTCATGGCCTCAAACCATTTCGCGGAATCTGGGCTCATCATCACTTCCTCATAGTTCGTAGGTTCATCATGATCTAGTAGCATGACTTCCAGAAAAGGATTACCGTACCACCCTGGTGCGGATCTTACTCTGGTTGATCTACGAGGTTCAGTAGTATCTTGATCTGAAGTTTCATGATCATTATCATTAGCTTCCTCACTAACTGGTGTAGGTGTCACTGAAACAGTTTTCTGTGATGTACTACTTTCCAGTAAGGGAGCAGGTACAGTTACCTCGTCAAGTTCTACTTTCCTCCCACTCACTTCTTTCGATAGAAACTCCTTCTCTAGAAAGGATCCATTCTTAGCAACGAATGTCTTGCCTTTGTATCTGTGATAGAAGGTGTACCCAATAGTTTCCTTTGGATATCCTATGAAGACGCACTTCTCTGATTTGAGTTTGAGCTTATCAGGATGAAACTTTTTCATATAAGCATCGCAACCCCAAACTTTAAGAAACGACAGCTTAGGTTTCTTGCCAAACCATAGTTCACACGGTGTCGTCTCAACGGATTTAGATGGTGCCCTATTTAACGTGAATGCAGCTGTCTCTAATGCATAACCCCAAAACGATAGTGGTAGATCGGTAAGAGACATCATAGATTGCACTATATCCAATAAAGTACGATTATGACGTTCGGACACACCATTATGCTGTAGTGTTCCATGTGGCATGAGTTTGTGAAACTATTCCACATTGTTTTAATTGAAGGCCAAACTCGTAACTCAAATATTTTACCTCTGTGATCATATCGTAGAAACTTTTATTTTCTTGTCACGATGATTTTCCACTTCACTCTGAAATTCTTTGAACTGTTCAAATGTTTCAGACTTATGTTTCATCAAGTAGATATCCCCATATCTGCTCAAATCATCTGTGAAGGTCAGAAAATAATGATACCTGCTGCAAGCCTTAATATTCATCGGACCACATACATCAGTATGTATGATCTCCAACAAATCTGTTGCTTGCTTCATTGTTCCGGAGAACGGCGTTTTAGTCATCTTGCCCAAAAGGCATGGTTCGCAAGCATCAAGTGATTCATAATCAAGTGATTCCAAAATCCCATCAGCATGGAGTTTCTTCATGCGCTTTACACCAATATGACCTAAATGGCAGTGCTATAAATAAGTTGCACTATCATTATTAACTTTGCATCTTTTGGTTTCAATATTATGATTATGTGTATCACTACGATCGAGATCCAACGAACTATTTTCATTGGGTGTGTAACCATATAAGGTTTTATTCATGTAAACAGAACAACAATTTATTCTCTTACTTAAATGAATAACCGTATTACAATAAACATGATCAAATCATATTCATGCTCAACGCAAACACCAAATAACACTTATTCAGGTTCAACACTAATCCCGAAAGTATAGGGAGTGTGCGATGATGATCATATCAATCTTGGAACCACTTCCAACACACATCGTCACTTCACCCTTAACTAGTCTCTGTTTATTCTGCAACTCCCGTTTTGAGTTACTAATCTTAGCAACTGAACTAGTATCAAATACTGAGGGGTTTCTATAAACACTAGTAAAGTACACATCAATAACATGTATATCAAATATACTTATGTTCACTTTGCCATCCTTCTTATCCGCCAATCACTTGGGGTAGTTCCGCTTCCAGTGACCAGTCCCTTTGCAGTAGAAACACTTAGTCTCAGGCTTAGGACCAGACTTGGGCTTCTTCACTTGAGCAGCAACTTGCTTGCTGTTCTTCTTGAAGTTCCCCTTCTTCCCTCTGCCCTTTTCTTGAAACTAGTGGTCTTGTCTACCATCAACACTTGATGTTTTTCTCGATTTCTACCTTCATCAATTTCCGCATTACGAAGAGCTTGGGAATCGTTTCCGGTATCCCTTGCATATCATAGTTCATCACGAAGTTCTACTAACTTTGTGATGGTGACTAGAGAATTCTGTCAATCAGTATCTTATCTGGAAGATTAACTCCCACTTGATTCAAGCGATTGTAGTACTCAGACAATCTGGGCACATGCTCACTAGTTGAGTGATTCTCCTCCATCTTTTAGCTATAGAACTTGTTGGAGACTTCATATCTCTCAACTCGGGTATTTGCTTGAAATATTAACTTCAACTCCTGGAACATCTCATATGGTCCATGACGTTCAAAACGTCTTTGAAGTCCCGATTCTAAGCCGTTAAGCATGGTGCACTAAACTATCAAGTAGTCATCATTTTGAGCTAGCCAAACGTTCATAACGTCTGTATCTGCTCCTGCAATAGGTCTGTCACCTAGCGGTGCATCAAGGACATAATTCTTCTGTGCAGCAATGAGGATAAACCTCAGATCACGGATCCAATCTGCATCATTGCTACTAACATCTTTCAACACAATTTTTCTCTAGGAACATATTAAAATAAACATATGAAAGCAACAACGCAAGCTATTGATCTTCAACATAATTTGCAAAATACTACCAGGACTAAGTTCATGATAAATTTAAGTTCAATTAATCAAATTACTTAAGAACTCCCACTTAGATAGACATCCCTCTAATCCTCTAAGTGATCACGTGATCCAAATCAACTAAACCATAACCGATCATCACGTGAGATGGAGTAGTTTTCAATGGTGAACATCGTTATGTTGATCATATCTACTATATGATTCACGCTCGACCTTTCGGTCTCCGTGTTCCGAGGCCATATCTGCATATGCTAGGCTCATCAAGTTTAACCTGAGTATTCCGCGTGTGCAAAACTGGCTTGCACCCGTTGTAGATGGACGTAGAGCTTATCACACCCGATCATCACGTGGTGTCTGGGCACGACGAACTTTGGCAACGGTGCATACTCAGGGAGAACACTTATTGATAATTAGTGAGAGATCATCTTAAAATGCTACCGTCAAACTAAGCAAAATAAGATGTATAAAAGATAAACATCATATGCAATCAAAATATGTGACATGATATGGCCATCATCATCTTGCGCCTTTGATCTCCATCTCCAAAGTACTGTCATGATCTCTATCGTCACCGGCATGACACCATGATCTCCATCATCTTGATCTATATCAATGTGTCGTCACACGGTCGTCTCCCCAACTATTGCTCTTGCAACTATTGCTATCGCATAGCGATAAAGTAAAGCAATTATTTGGCGCTTGCATCTTATGCAATATAGAGACAACCATAAGGCTTTTGCCAGTTGCTGATAACAAAACATGATCATCTCATAGAACAACTTATATCTCATCAAGTTTTGACCATATCACGTCACAACATGCCCCGCAAAAACAAGTTAGATGTCCTCTACTTTGTTGTTGCATGTTTTACGTGGCTGCTACAAGCTTAAGCAAGAACCAATCTCACCTACGCATCAAAACCACAACGATAGTTTGTCAAATAGACTCCGTTTTAACCTTCACAAGGACCGGGCGTAGCCACACTCGGTTCAACTAAAGTTGGAGAAACTGTCACCCGCTAGCCACCTTTGTGCAAAGCACGTCGGGAGAACCAGTCTCGCGTAAGCGTACGCATAATGTAGGTCCGGGCCGCTTCATCCAACAATACCGCCGAACCAAAGTATGACATGCTGGTAGGTAGTATGAATTATATAGCCCACAACTCACTTGTGTTCTACTCGTGCAAATAACATCAAACCATAAAAACCTAGGCTCAGATGCCACTGTTGGGTTTCGTAGTAATTTCAAAAATTTACCTACGCACACGCAAGATAATGGTGATGCATAGCAACGAGGGGAGAGTATGATCTACGTACCCTTGTAGATCGCAACAGAAGCGTTGACACAACGTAGAGGAAGTAGTCGTACGTCTTCTTCCCGATCCGACCGATCCAAGCACCGTTACTCTGGCACCTCCGAGTTCTTAGCACACGTACAACTCAATGATGATCCCCGGGCTCCGATCCAGCAAAGCTTCGGGGAGGAGTTCTGTCAGCACGACGGCGTGGTGACGATCTTGATGTATTACCGACGCAGGGCTTCGCCTAAGCACTACAACGATATGATCGAGGTGGAATATGGTGGCAGGGGGCACCGCACACGGCTAAGGAACGATCTCAATGATCAACTTGTGTGTCTAGAGGTGCCCCCTACCTCCGCATATAAAGGAGCCAAGAGGGAGGGGTGCGGCCAGCCCTATGGAGGCGCAGGAGGAGTCCTACTCCTACCGGGAGTAGGACTCCCCCCCAATCCTATTCCAAATAGGACTCCCAAGGGGGAAAGAGAGAGAGGTGGCCGGCCACCTCTCCTAGTCCTAATAGGACTAGGGGAGGGGAGGAGGCGCGCAGCCCACTATGGGAAGCCCCTTTCACCTTTCCACTAAAGCCCAATAAGGCCCATATGACTCCCGGGGGGTTCCGGTAACCTCCCGGTAATCCGGTAAAATCCTGATTTCACCCGGAACACTTCCGATGTCCAAACATAGGCTTCCAATATATCAATCTTTATGTCTCGACCATTTCGAGACTCCTCGTCATGTCCGTGATCACATCCGGGACTCCGAACAACCTTCGGTACATCAAAATGCATAAACTCATAATAACTGTCATCGTAACGTTAAGCGTGCGGACCCTACGGTTCGAGAACAATGTAGACATGACCGAGACACGTCTCCGGTCAATAACCAATAGCGGGACCTGGATGACCATATTGGCTCCTACATATTCTACGAAGATCTTTATCGGTCAGACCGCATAACAACATACGTTGTTCCCTTTGTCATCGGTATGTTACTTGCCCGATATTCGATCGTCGGTATCCAATACCTAGTTCAATCTCGTTACCGACAAGTCTCTTTACTTGTTCCGTAATACATCATCTCACAACTAACTCATTAGTTGCAATGCTTGCAAGGCTTATGTGATGTGCATTACCGAGAGGGCCCAGAGATACCTCTCCGACAAATCGGAGTGACAAATCCTAATCTCGAAATACGCCAACCCAACATCTACCTTTGGAGACACCTGAAATGCTCCTTTATAATCACCCAGTTACGTCGTGACGTTTGGTAGTACCCAAAGTGTTCCTCCGGTAAACGGGAGTTGCATAATCTCATAGTTATAGGAACATGTATAAGTCATGAAGAAAGCAATAGCAACATACTAAACGATCGGGTGCTAAGCTAATGGAATGGGTCATGTCAATCAGATCATTCAACTAATGATGTGACCTCGTTAATCAAATAACAACTCTTTGTCTATTGTTAGGAAACATAACCATCTTTGATTAACGAGCTAGTCAAGTAGAGGCATACTAGTGACACTCTGGTTGTCTATGTATTCACACATGTATTATGTTTCCGGTTAATACAATTCTAGCATGAATAATAAACATTCATCATGAAATAAGGAAATAAATAATAACTTTATTATTGCCTCTAGGGCATATTTCCTTCATTAGATTGTTGAGACCATCAAGAGGGTTGCTGCTGACCAAAAGAGATCATGTGTCTATGCTCCACACATTTAGATGCTCATAAATTCTAAGATGGGCACAAGCACATATTTGTTAGATAAAGAACACCTTCCCTTGAGACCTAATTTTCAGGATAACACTGTTGTGATGGATGCTTCACATCCAACTTCTGTTGAGGCTCAAGAGAAGAGAGAGAAGGCACAGGCTGAAAAGCTTCAAAGATTCCAGATCCTTCCACAGTCAATCTCAAGATCAAGCAGGACCAGCTCAGCTATCTGCTTGAGGCCACTGTGAGAATAGATAAAGGACTAGCTACCCTGACTCGAAATCAAGAGAGCCTTGAGAGGATCTTTGAGACAAAGCTTCATGACTTGGATGTCAAAGTCACTGATATTCAGACTTCAATGGAGAAGATACAAGAGGATCTTGAGGAGAGGAGTGACAGGACTACCACAGATGCCTATCAAAGGGTGCCTAGAAGATAGAGGTCTGCGGTAGTGCTAGTGATTGACTCTAGGGCCACAACTTCAGCTCATGCAGCCAAGCTTCAGTTGCCCCTCCAGTGGCAACCCCTCCAACTCCTCAGACGCTAGTCGAAGTCTTTGCAGATGTTGTTCCCTCCATGCCATCTGAGCACTCCAGAGCTCCCGGAGATCTTGCTTAGAGTGTTGTATAGCACAATGCATTTTCAAGCTTTTGGTAACTTGTTGCCAAAGGGGGAGAAAGTGTATAGATCATAGGCTTCAAGTGAGAGAATGTGTTTTGCTTCTTTTTCGGTATCTCTTGCTACTTGTTTGCTTGTGTTTGCTACAATATTTGTGCTTGTGTGTGAGATACTTATATGATCATGTGCTTGATCATATCATACTTTAATGTTTGTGCTTGAATGATGATATTCTATCTCTCATATATGATCATTCACATCTTACCTTGGTGCTGAGTGCATGTTATGTATGTTCTATCATTTTGAGCGCCCACCAAGATGTATGTGACATGGAAGAGTAACCCATGATCCTAATCTATTGTGCATTTGCATTCAAAAGCAAATTTTAATTAATGCACAAATTTAGGGGGAGCTCATGCTTATCACATACTTCTCAAAGCTGTGATGTATTTCATTCTTATTATCATTTGTCGAAGCTTTGATCTATATGTTGTCATCAATTACCAAAAAGGGGGATATTGAAAGTGCAACTAATCCCCGGGTGGTTTTGGTAATTCATAACAACATATAGCTCATTGAACTAATATCCATTCAAGATTAATGTTTCAGAAAGTTCGATGATTGGTATGGCATGGACTAGAGATGTGGACCCCTTAGAATGCTAAGGACACATATTGGAAAAAGCATAAGACTCTACTTTTTCATTTTAGTGATCCAAGATCACACTGAGTCCATAGGAAAAGCCAATACTATTAAAAGGGGATGAGGTGTTGCTTAATGGCTTCCTTGCTCAAAATGCTTCGTGATATGCTCCAAAAGCCCTCAACCACTTTCTCATTTCCACATATGTCCTAAACTTAAAGTCAAACTCGGCCCCACTGATTTGATCTAGCCGGTGCCACCGAGTTCACTTGACATAGCCATTGCCAGAAACCCTAATCAGTTCGGTCTTACCGATAGGGATCCCGGTCTTACCGAGATGGGATTGCAAACTCTCTATTTCCCTTAATAACGTTTCGGTCTAACCGAGATGATTGATCGGTCCCACCGAGTTGGCAATGTAAAATCTCTGTTTCCTTTTCGTAACATATCGGTCTCACCGAAATGAGCGATCGGTCCCATCAAGTTTTCCTGGCCAAGTCTCTGTTTACTTATTACTAAAATTGGTCCCACCGAATTGGTATTGTCGGTCCCACCGAAAAGCCTAACGTTCACATTTTGAACTAGGTCGATCTCACCGAGTTTTACTATTCAGTCCCACAGAGTTTGGTAAATCGTGTGTAACGGTTAGCTTTTGTGTGGTGGCTATATATACACCTCCACCCCTCTCTCTCCATTTCTGAGAGAGCCATCAGAACGTGCCTACACTTCCAACATTCATTTTCTGAGAGAGAACCACCTACTCATGTGTTGAGACCAAGACATTCCAATCCTACCACAAGAATTTTGATCTCTAGCCTTCCCCAAGTTGCTTTCCACTCAAATCATCTTTCCACCAAATCCGAATCTGTGAGAGAGAGTTGAGTGTTGGGGAGACTATCATTGGAAGCACAAGAGCAAGGAGTTCATCATGAACACACCATCTATTACCTTTTAGTGAGTGGTATCTCCTAGATTGGTTAGGTGTCACTTGGGAGCCTCCGTCAAGATTGTGGAGTTGAACCAAGGAGTTTGTAAGGGCAAGGAGATCGCCTACTTCATGAAGATCTACCCAAGTGAGGCAAGTCCTTCATGGGCGATGGCCATGGTGGTATAGACAATGTTGCTTCTTCGTGGACCCTTCATGGGTGGAGCCCTCTGTGGACTCATGCAACCGTTACCCTTCGTGGGTTGAAGTCTCCATCAACGTGGATGTACGATAGCACCACCTATCAGAACCACGCCAAAAATCTTGGTTTCTATATTGCGTTTGCTTCCTCCAAACTCCTCCCCTTTACCTTAATATGCAACAATTTATATTCCGCTGCTATACACTTAGAATTGCATTTGTAGGTTGATTGTTTGACTTGTGTTAAGTTGTGAAAATCTGCCAAGACATAAAATTGGGAAAAGGCTAGATTTTTATTTGGTCAAGTAGTCTAATCACCCCCTCTAGACATACTTCCGATACTACATACGCACTTCTCCGATTTGGGTTCAAGCTTATCAGGCTGAAGCTTTTTCACATAAGCATCGCAACCCCAAACTTTAAGAAACAACAATTTAGGTTTCTTGCCAAACCACAGTTCATACGGTGTCGTCTCAACGGATTTAGACGGTGCCCTACTTAACGTGAATGCAGCTGTCTCTAATGCATAACCCCAAAACGATAGTGGTAAATCGGCAAGAGACATCATAGATCACACCATATCTAATATAAGTACGGTTACGAAGTTTGGACACACCATTACACCATGGTGTTCCAGGTGGCATGCGTTGTGAAACTATTCCACATTGTTTTAAATGAAGGCCAAACTCGTGACTCAAATATTTGCCTCCTCGATCAGATCATAGAAACTTTATTTTCTTGCTATGATGATTCTCCACTTCACTCTGAAATTCTTTGAACTTTTCAAATGTTTCAGACTTGTGTTTCATTAAGTAGATATACCCATATCTGCTCAAATCATTTGTGAAGGTTAGAAAGTAATGATACCCGCGGTGAGCCTCAACACTCATCGGACCGCATACATCGGTATGTATTATTTCCAATAAGTCAATGGCTCACTCCATTGTTCCGGAGAACGTAGTCTTACTAATCTTGCCCATGAGGCATTGTTCGCCAGCATCAAATGATTCATGCGCTTTACACCAGTATGACCTAAACGGCAGTGCCACAAATATGTTGCACTATCATTATCAACTTTGCATTTTTTTGGCATCAATATTATGAATATGTGTATCACCACGATCGAGATTCAACAAAAATAGACCACTCTTCAAGGGTACATGACAACAAAATATATTACTCATATAAATAGAACAACCATTATTCTCTGATTTAAATGAATATCCGTCTCGCGTCAAACAAGATCCAGATATAATGTTCAGGCTCAACGCTGGCACTAAATAACAATTATTCAGGTCTAAAACTAATCCCGAAGGTAGATGTAGAGGTAGCGTGCCGACGGCGATCACATCGACCTTGGAACCATTCCCGGCACGCATCATCACCTCGTCCTTAGGCAATATTCATTTAATCCGTAGCCCTTGTTTCAAGTTGCAAATATGAGCAACAGAACCAGTATCAAATACCCAGGCGCTACTTTTTGCGGAACATAGCATGCAATTTCAAAAAAATCCTACAGTCACGCAAGACCTATCTAGGAGATGCATAACAATGAGAGTGGGAGAGCATCTTCATACCCTTGAAGACCGCAAAGCGGAAGCATTTATCAACGCGGCTGATGTAGTCCTACACCTTCACGACCCGTCCCGATCAAGTAACGAATGTACGACACCTCCGCGTTCAGCACACGTTCAACTCGATGACGTCCTAGCCTTCTTGATCCAACAAGAGAGGCGAAGTAGTAGATGAGTTCCGGCAGCATGACAGCGTGGTGACGGTGTTGGTGAAGAACAATCTCCGCAGGGCTTCGCCAAGCACAACGGAAAATACGACGGAGAATAAACTAGAGGAAACGGGTTGCCGGCACACGGTTTGGTGTTTCTTGATGTGTTCTAGGTGCTAGCCCTGCCCCTCTATTTATATGTTGAGCCTTGTGGTCGAAACTTGGAGTAAAAGCCTCCTCAAAGTCGGTTTTGCCCGCAAGGAAGAGTCCTTCTCGGACTTCCAGGACCAGACGCCATGGTCCTTGGTGTTCGGCCTAGTTGCCATGGGCCTCGACGTGTGGCCCAGGGCTAGACGCCAGGGTCTCCGGCATTTGGCCCCTGGCCTCCACAAAACTCCTTTTGCACCGACCTAAAGCCCCGTGGGCTTCACCCCTTGCCCGAACAATATCATCCTATATATCAATCTTTACCTCTGGGCCATTTCGGAGCTCCCCGTCATGTCCGTGATCTCATCCGGGACTCCGAACAACATTCGGTCACCAACATACATAACTCATATAACACTATATCATCAACGAACATTAAGCGTGCAAACCCTACGGGTTCAAGAACTATGTAGACATGACCGAGACACCTCTTTGATCAATAACCAATAGCGGAACCTGGATGCACATATTGGTTGCTACATATTCTATGAAGATCTTTATCGGTCGAACCTTATGACAACATACGTAATTCCCTTTGTCTATCGGTATGTTGCTTGCCCGAGATTCGATCGTCGGTATCTTCATACCTAGTTCAATCTCGTTACCTGCAAGACTCTTTACTCGTTCTGTAATACATCATCCCGCAACAAACTCATTAGTCACATTACTTGCAAGGCTTCTTATGATGTGGATTACTGAGAGGGCCCAGAGATACCTCTCCGATACTCAAAGTGACAAATCCTAATCTCGATCTATGCCAACCCAACAAACACCTTCGGAGATACCTGTAGAGCATCTTTATAATCACCCAGTTACGTTGTGACATTTGATAGCACACAAGGTGTTCCTCCGGTATTCAGGAGTTGCATAATCTCATAGTCAAAGGAATATGTATAAGTCATGAAGAAAGCAATAGCAATAAAACTTAACAATCATTATGCTAAGCTAACGGATGGGTCTTGTCCATCACATCATTCTCCTAATGATGTGATCCCGTTCATCAAATGACAACACATATCTATGGTCAGGAAACTTAACCATCTTTCATTAACGAGCTAGTCAAGTAGAGGCATACTAGGGACACTTTGCTTTGTCTATGTATTCACACATGTATCAAGTTTCCGGTTAATACAATTCTAGCATGAATAATAAACAGTTATCATCATATAAGGAAATATAAATAATAACTTTATTATTGCCTCTAGGGCATATTTCCTTCAGTCTCCCACTTGCACTAGAGTCAATAATCTGGATTACATTGTAATGATTCTAACACCCATGGAGTCTTGTTGCTGATCATGTTTTTCTCATGGAAGAGGCATAGTCAACGGTTCTGCAACATTCAGATTTGTGTGTATTTTGGAAATCTCTATGTATCCATCCTTGACTTGATCGCCGATGGAGTTGAAACATTTCTTGATGTGTTTGGTTCTCTTATGAAATTTGGATTCCTTCACTAAGGCAATTGCTCCAGTATTTTCACAAAAGATTTTCATTGGACCCGATGCACTAGGTATTACACCTACATCGGATATGAACTCCTTCATTTGCTGCTTTCGAAGCAGCTATGTACTCCGCTTCACACGTAGATCTCGCCACGACGCTCTGCTTGGAACTGCACCAAATGACAGATCCACCATTCAATATAAATATGTATCCAGTTTGCAACTTAGAGTCACACGGATCAGTATCAAAGCTAGTATCGACGTAACCATTTATGACAAGCTCTTTGTCACCTCCATAAACGAGAAACATATCCTTAGTCCTTTTCAGGTATTTCAGGATGTTCTTGACCACTGTCCAGTGATCCACTACTGGATTACTTTGGTACCTCCCTGCTAAACTTATGGCAAGGCACACATCAGGTCTAGTACGCATCATTGCATACATGATAGAACCTATGGTGAAGCATAGGGAATGACTTTCATTTTCTCTCTATCTTTTACAGTGGTCGGGCATTGAGTCTGACTCAATTTGACACCTTGTAACACAGGCAAGAACCCTTTCTTTGACTGATCCATTTTGAACTTCTTCAAAAATTTATCAAGGTATGTGCTTTGTGAAAGTCCAATTAAGCATCTTGATCTATCTCTATAGATCTTGATGCCCAATATATAAGCAGCTTCACCGAGGTCTTTCTTTGAAAAATTCTTATTCGAGTATCCTTTTACGCTATCCAGAAATTCTGTGTTATTTCTAATCACCAATATGTCATCGACATATAATATTAGAAATGCTACATAGCTCCCACTCACTTTCTTGCAAATACAGGCTTCTCCAAAAGTCTGTATAAAACCATATGCTTTGATCACACTATCAAAGCATATATTCCAACTCGGAGAGGCTTGCACCAGTCCATAAATGGATCGCTGGAACTTGCACACTTTGTTAGCACCTTTAGGATCGACAAAACCTTCTGGTTGCATCATATACAACTCTTCTTTAAGAAATCCATTAAGGAATGTAGTTTTGACGTGCATTTGCCAAATTTCATAATCATAAAATGTGGCAGTTGCTAACACGATTCGGACAGACTTAAGCATCACTACGGGTGAGAAGGTCTGATTGTAGTCAACTCCTTGAACTTGTTGAAAACCTTTCGCAACAAGTCGAGCTTTGTAGACAATAACATTACCATCAGCGTCAGTCTTCTTCTTGAAGATCCATTTATTATCTATGGCTTGCCGATCATCGGGCAAGTCAACCAAAGTCCATACTTTGTTCTCATACATGGATCCCATCTCAGATTTCATGGGCTCAAGCCAATTCGCGGAATCTGGGCTCATCATCGATTCCTCATAGTTCGTAGGTTTGCCATGGTCTAATAACATGACTTCCAGAACAGGATTACAGTACCACTCTGGTGTAGAACGTACTCTGGTTGGCCTACGAGGTTCGGTAGTAACTTGATCTAAAATTTACTGATCATCATCATTAGCTTCCTCACTAATTTATGTAGGCATCATTGGAACTGATTTCTGTGATGAATTACTTTCCAATTCGAGAGAAGATATAACTACCTCATCAAGTTCTCCTTTCCTCCCACTCACTTCTTTCGAGAGAAACTCCTTCTCTAGGAAGGGTTCATTCTTAGCAACAAATATCTTGCCTTTGGATCTGTGATAGAAGGTGTACCCAATAGTTTCTTTTGGTTATCCTATGAAGACACATTTCTCAGATTTGGGTTCAAGCTTATCAGGCTAAAGCTTTTTCACATAGGCATCGCAACCCCAAACTTTAGGAAACGATAGCTTATGTTACTTGCCAAACCACATTTATTCGGTGTCGTCTCAACGGATTTAGGCGGTGCCCTATTTAACGTGAATGCAGCTGTCTTGAATGGATAACCCCAAAACGATAGCGGTAAATCAGTAAGAGACATCATAGATTGCACCATATCTAATATATGTACGGTTACGACGTTCGGACACACCATTACGCTGTGGTGTTCTAGGTGGCGTGAGTTGCGAAACTATTCCACATTGTTTCAAATGAAGACCAAACTCGTAACTCAAATATTTGCCTTCGCGATCAGATCATAGAAACTTAATTTTCTTGTTACGATGATTTTCCACTTCACTCTGAAATTCTTTGAACTTTTCAAATGTTTCAGAATTATTTTTCATTATGTAGATATACCCATATCTGCTCAAATCATCTGTGAAGGTCAGAAAATAACGATACCCGCCGCGAGCCTTAACACTCATCGGACCGCATACATCAGTATGTATTATTTCCAATAAGTCAGTAGCTTGCTCCATTGTTCCAGAGAATAAAGTCTTAGTCATCTTGCTCAAGAGGCATGGTTCGCAAGCATCAAGTGATTCCAAAAGCCCATCAACATGGAGTTTCTTCACGAGCTTTACACCAATATGACCTAAATGGCAGTGCCACAAATAAGTTGCACTATCATTATTAACTTTGCATCTTTTGGCTTCAATATTATGAATATGTGTATCATTACGATCAAGATTCAACAAAAATAGACCACTCATCAAGGGTGCCTGACCATAAAAGATATTACTCATATAAATAGCACAACCATTATTCTCCGATTTACATGAATAACCGTCTCGCATCAAACAAGATCCAGATATAATGTTCTTGCTCAACGCTGGAACCAAATAACAATTATTCATGTCTAAAACTAACCTCGAAGGTTGATGTAGAGGTAGTGTGCTGACGGCGTTCACATTGACCTTGGAACCATTTCCGACGCGCATCGTCACCTCGTCCTTAGCCAATCTTTGTTTAATCCATATCCCTCGTTTCGAGTTGCAAATATGAGCAACATAACCAGTATCAAATACCCATGCGCTTTTACGAGCATTAATAAGGTACACATCAATAACATGTATATCAAATATACCTTTCACTTTGCGAACCTTCTTATCCGCCAAATACTTGGGCAGTTCCGCTTCCAGTGACCATTCCGTTTGCAGTAGAAGCACTCAGTTTTAGGCTTAGGTCCAGACTTGGGCTTCTTCCTGGGAGCAGCAACTTGCTTGCTATTCCTCTTGAAGTTCCCCTTCTTACCTTTGCCCTTTTTCTTGAAACAAGTGGTCTTGTTAACCATCAACACTTGGTGCTCCTTCTTGATTTCTACCTCCGCAGCCTTAAGCATTGCGAAGAGCTCGGGAATTGTCTTTTCCATCCCTTGCATATTATAGTTCATCACGAAGCCTTTATAGCTTGGTGGCAGTGATTGACGAACTCTGTTAATGAAACTATCATCCATAAGATTAACTCCCAACTGAGTCAAGTGGTTATGGTACCCAGACATTCTGAGTATGTGTTCACTAACACAACTGTTATCCTCCATCTTGCAACTATAGAACTTGTTGGAGACTTCATATCTCTCAACTCGGGCATTTGCGTGAAATATTAACTTCAACTCCTGGAACATCTCATATGCTCCAAGACGTTCGAAACGTCTTTGAAATCCCGATTCTAAGCCGTAAAGCATGGCACACTGAACTATCGAGTAGTCATTACATTTAGCTTGCCAGACATTCATAACGTCCGCTGTTGCTCCTGCGGTAGGACTTGCACCCAGCGGTGTCAAGGACATAATTCTTCTATGCAGCAATGAGGATAATCCTCAAGTTTTGGACCCAGTCCATGTAGTTGCTACCATCATCTTTCAACTTAGCTTTCACTAGGAACGCATTAAAATTCGAGGGAACGATAGCACGGGCCATTGATCTACAACAACATAGATATGCAAAAACTATCAGGAATAAGTTCATTATAAATTTAAGTTCGGTTACTCATATTACTAGAGAACTCCCACTTAGATAGACATCCCTCTAGCCAACTAAATGATCACGTGATCCATATCAACTATACCATGTCCGATCATTATAGGATCGAAAGTATGTCTATAGGGGGGTGATTAGACTACTTGACCAAATAAAAATCTAGCCTTTTCCCAATTTTAATTCTTGGCAGA
Source organism: Triticum urartu (assembly GCF_003073215.2). Classification (NCBI taxonomy): domain Eukaryota; kingdom Viridiplantae; phylum Streptophyta; class Magnoliopsida; order Poales; family Poaceae; genus Triticum; species Triticum urartu. The sequence goes on from NC_053025.1 coordinate 412,302,102, forward strand.
TTTTAGCAACTTAGCACAAGTCAAGCAAACAACCTACACATGCAATTCTAAGAGTATAGCAGTGGAACGTAAAACAATTGCATATGAAGGTAAAGGGAGGAGTTTTAGAGGGAGCAAACGCAATGTAGACATGGAGATTTTTGGCATGGTTCCAATAGGTGGTGCTATTGTACATCCACGTTGATGGAGACTTCAACCCACGAAGGGTAACGGTTGCGCGAGTCCACGGAGGGCTCCACCCACGAAGGGTCCACAAAGAATCAACCTTGTCTATCCCACCATTGCCATCGCCCACGAAGGACTTGCCTCACTAGGGTAGATCTTCATGAAGTAGGCGATCTCCTTGCCCGTACAAACTCCTTGGTTCAACTCCACAATCTTGACGGAGGCTCCCAAGTGACACCTAACCAATCTAGGAGACACCACTCTCCAAGAGGTAACAAATGGTGTCTTGATGATGAACTCCTTGCTCTTGTGCTTCAAATGATAGTCTCCCCAACACTCAACGCTCTCTCATAGGATAGGATTTGGTGGAAAGATGATTTGAGTGGAAAGCAACTTGGGGAAGGCTAGAGATCAAGATTTATGTGGTTGGAATGAAGTATCTTGACCTCAACACAAGTGTAGGTGGTTCTCTCTCAGAAAATGTATGTTGGAAGTGTAGGCATGTTCTGATGGCTCTCTCCACGAATGAAGAGTGGGTGGAGGGGTATATATAGCCTCCACACAAAATCTAACCATTACACACAAATCACCAAACTCGGTGGGACCGAATCATACAACTCGGTCAGACCGATTTAGTTGATAATGTGACCATTAGGGTTTTTGGTGGGACTGACATGTCAACTCGGCAGGACCGATATCATTAGGGTTAGGGCATAACGTAATCTCAGTGAGACCGATTACACAAACTCGGTGAGACCGATTTTGGTAATGGACTAACCAGAGAGTTGGTCAGGCAATCTCGGTGGGACCGATTCGCTCTCTCGGTAGGACCAAAAAGTTACGAAAGGGAAACAGAGAGTTTGCATTGCAATCTTGGTGGGACCGATCGCTCATCTCGGTTGGACCGAAACTTTATGAAAGGAAATAGAGAGATTACAATCCCATCTTGGTGAGACCGAGATCCCTATCAGTGGGCCGAAAAGACTAGGGTTTGTGGAAGTGGCTATGTCAAGTGAACTCGGTGGCGCCGGATAGAAAGTTTCGGTGGGGCCGAATTTGACTTTTGGTTTGAGATATATTTGGATATGAGAAAGTGGTTGAGGTTTGTGGAGCATATCACTAAGCACTTTGAGCAAGAACCTCATTAAGCAACACCTCACCCCCTCTTAATAGTATTGGCTTTTCCTATGGACTCAATGTGATCCTGGATCACTAAAAATGGAATGTAGAGTCTTGTGCTTTGAGCTTGAGCCAATCCTTTTGTCCTTAGCATTTTGAGGGGTCCATTTTGTAATCCATGCCATGCCAATCATTGAGCTTTTCCTGAAATATTTATCTTCAAGTAGCATTAGCTCAATGAGCTATATGTTGTTAGGAATTAGCAAAACCACCCAGGGATAGTTGCACTTTCAATCTCCCCCTTTTGGTAATTGATGACAACATACAGATCAAAGCTTCGACAAATGATTATGAGATTGAAAAACATCGTCGCTTTGAGAAGTATGTGATAAGCAAGAGCTCCCCCTAAATTTGTGCATTATTTAAAATTTGCTTTTGAATGCAAATTCACAATCAATTAGGATCATGGGTTACTCTTCCATGTCACATAAATCTTGGTGGAGCGCTCAAAATGATGAAAATTAAAAGCATGCACTCATCACGAAGCAAGTGAATGATCATATATGGAATATAAAGGATAGCATAATTCAACCAAACATTAAGGTAGCATATGATCAACCACATGATCATATAAGTATCTCACAAGGATATAAAATATCTCACACAAGCACACAATAAAGTAGTTCAACCAAAATAGGAAGAGAGATAAAAAGTAGGACACACTCTCTCTCTCAAAGCCTATGATCTATACATATTTCTCCCCGTTTGGCAACAAGTTACCAAAAAGTTTGAAAATGCATAGTGCTATACGTCTCTCAGGCTTGGTCTTTGGGAGGTGGTGTAGATATAACTCCAAGGATGAAGGCTTCCGACGATGTAGTTGGAGCTGATGGAGTGGGTGCTAGAGGTGGCACTGGAGCTGCAGCTGCTGGTGCTGACACTTAAGCTCTAGCATCTGAGACTGGCACTGCAGCAGACCTTGGACCTTGTGGCACACGCTTAAAAGCATCAGTGGTTGCTCTTCCTTTCCTCTCCTCTGCTTCCTCCTGAAGCTACTCAACTCCTGTCTGAATCTCAGTCACCTTCAGATCAAGATCATAGAATTTTGTTTCCACAATCCTCTCCAGGCTCTCCTGATTCTGAGTTAGGGTGGCCAAGCCCTTCTCAATCCTCAGTGTAGCTTTAATCAGATAGCCTAACTGATCTTGCTTGCTCTTCAGGAAGACTCGAGATGCCTCTTCAACACTTGGCATTTGGGCAGCTTTCTCAGCCTTTTCCTTGGCTCTCTTCTCCTGGACCTGAGTTGATGATGGTTCTTCCTCATTCATCACAACAGTGTTGTCTTCAAACTCAGGATATAGAGGTAGATGCTCCTTGTCCAGCAAGTAAGTCCCTGTGCCCATCTTAGAGTTGATGAGCTCCTGAATATGTGGAGCATATCCACAACTCCTCTTTTGATCAGCAAGAGTCCTTTTGATCGTTTCTACAATCAAGCTCATAACTTTGAATTTCTGGGGAACATCAAAAATTTGCAGCATGTTGATGGAGTGTCCTCTGATCATCTTGTGATCTCCTGACTTGGGTAGCAATGTGTGCCTTAAGATCCAGGTAATGGTAGGCAGACCAGACAACAAGAAATGCACAGATCCAAGCTTGTGAGTTTCCAAAGCCTTATCAGGGATCTCTTTGTAGATGTTTGCCATTGAGTTGTGGTCTTTCTTTTTCTTTGCATACACATCCAAGTCATCTTCATGTTCCTCTGGGGCATTGATTAGCTTGGCCCATTCATCAACTGTGGACTGGTACCTGGTACCCTCAGACATCCAAACTATCTTCCCATCTGGATAGAAGTGGGCAGTGGAGTAGAACTGCATGATCAACTCGTCATTCCATTCGGTGAGCTTTTGTCCAATGAATTCATCAACTCCACATGCCTTAAAACTGTCATACACTCCAGGGAAGTGATCTTCATTTTCCCGGATGAACTCCCAGTCCACCCATTTCATGTCACACACTATGGGCTTCTTGTCAAGCAGTATGGTCTCATAGAAATCTTGTTGTTCCTTTGTATGGAACCTGTAGTCAACTGCAGTACTCCTCCTAACATCATAGGGATTATACTGTCTCCATAACCTCAATCATGCATCTTTCCTGATGTGCATGTCCTCGGCGAATGGATGAGCATCATTGTGGTCAGGAATTTTGGGCTTCAACTTCCTCAAAACATGAGAATCATCATCTTCTTCTTCAGCTTCAGGCACTAGGGCCTTGTTCTTCTCCTCAGCAGGTATACTCCTGGTGTTCCTCTTGGGCTTTGGGGGTTTCTGAGCAGTAGCCTTGGGAGTAGACTTGGGCTTAGATGGAGAAGCACCTAACTTGATTACATCTCCCATAAGCTTTTGAGCCTTAGGAGCTGGTGCAGCATCCTCTTCCTCCTCCTCTTCTTATGAATCTCTCATAATGGAGGATCTACCAAGTACTCTGGCAGTGGTCTTCTTGACCCTTTCCTTCCTTTTCTTTCCTTGTCCAACTGCCTCTTCAGTTGGCTTGGAGGTTTCAGCAGTTGAGGCTCTGGCCTTAGACATGGGAATCCTCTTTGCTGGAGCCTTCTTGTGCATCCCTGGCTTTGTTGTAGCAGCTGAGCCATATTCTTTCTTCAGCACCTTCTTCTTGGAGCTGACTTCCTCCTCAACATCCACATAATCCTCATCCTCAGAATCTGAGGTCTACTTCTTCCTTGGTCTGGTGGCTGCCTTGGACAAGTTGCTTGGTGTGCTCTTGTTGCCCTCATTAGAAGTGCTAGAGGGACTAGTGCCCTCACTCATATGAACCTGCTCCTCAGACTTGTTCTGGCTATCACTTTGATTAGACATCTTGCAGGCAAACTGTCAGCAGACCCTGTGAATAGGTTGTAGATGAGGTAGAGTAGATGAGCATCACAAAGAGCGGAATTTTTGTAAAATAGGTGACTTAAAAACTTAGTTTTAGTTCTTCACAGAAAGCATTTCGGATCTATCGATTTGTAGACTCGGTGATACCGAAGCAGCTTTTGGAACCTAAACTAGTGAACTCGGTCAGACCGAGCCACAGTTCGGTGGCACCAAGACTGCTAGGGTTCCACAGAGAATCGAACTCAGTCACACTGATTTGCAATTTTCGGTCACCCCGAAAACGCATGTGCAATGGCCTAAGCCAAATCGGTGAGACCGATTCCTACAACTCGGTCGGTCCGTGATGAGTTCGGCGGAGACCTAACCCTAAATTTTAAAATCAAATCTAATCTATAGGATGCTTTCGCTGGACAAGATAATTTCATACGAGGCAAGAATCATGGTAAAGAAATGTGCTACGAATCGGAGTTAAGGAATAGCACAAAGATCAAGTTCATACCCTACTTTGGCGGTGAACTTGCTACGGCGGCAACGGCGGGGCAGATTGCCGTTGACGGCGGCGGAGACCAGCGGTGGGAGGTCGTTGGCGGCGAGAGGACGATCCAGAGACCCGAGGAGGAAGGGCAGGTCACGCGCGGGTGAAAGGCTTTTGAAAATTTTCCAAAATTTGACCCGTCAGTATATATAACCTGACCCTGTCGGTGTGACTGAGTGGAACAACTCGGTGGCACCGAGATGCAGAACTGCAAGCGGTTACTGCAACTCGGTGTGACCGAAAAGTTCTAATCGGTTGCACCAAGTTTGAAAACCTAGATCAACTTAGTGATCTCGGTGTGACCGAAATGGATGACTCGGTCATACCGAAATGCACAAAGAGGTTTTGGAAGTTTAAGTCCATGACGAATCAAGGACTCGGAGTGCTCCTCACACAGAGTGGTTCGAATCTGACTTGATCAAACTTTGTGATGTAGCATGAATAGAGTTTGAGACGAGGAAAGCATAGATAGCTAGAGGAAGTTCTTAGGCATTCTTGTCCATCCATTTGGCAAAAGAGAAAAAGCCAAACAATCAAAGCAACAAATGGATGTCCTTGAATGAGTAAAATATGCAACCAACATGCTCACACAATAAGATGACAAATGAAATATGTGAAAAAGCATGCACAAACACTCTAGCATCTATCAAGCAATTTGGCGATGACTAGGTCATCTATATATGAGTATATTGACTTAAGAGTCAAATGAGAACATTTGATCATAGGTCATACTCATCGTTTAAGCACAAGTGGGGTTGCCAATTTTACATAAAGCATTGTTGTGTTCACACCATTAGAGTTGCTTCAGCTCAATTGATTAGAGTAAAGCACCCCCTAGATGTGATATCCCCCCTAAGAGGGATGAACTAACCTTGGGTTTTGTCGATGATGACTTCATGTAGGTGTTGAAGATGTAGATGCTCAATGTTGACCTAGATCATTCGGAGCAATCCATTGGAGTGAGTTGCACTTTCAATACCTAGACGGGTTAGTCCCACAAGGAACAAACAAGGATATGTTGGGGAACGTTGCAGAAAACAAAAAAATTTCTCTACGTTTCACCAAGATCTATCTATGGAGTCATCTAGCAACGAGAGGGGAGTGCATCTACATACCCTTGTAGATTGCGCGCGGAAGCGTTCAAGAGAACGGGGATGAGGGAGTCGTACTCGACGTGATCCAAATCACCGGAGATCCTAGCGCCGAACGGACGGCACCTCCGTGTTCAACACACGTACGGTCAGCGTGACGTCTCCTCCTTCTTGATCCAGCAAGGGGGAAGGAGAGGTTGATGAAGACCCAGCAGCACGACGGCGTGGTGGTGGATGCAGCAATCACCGTAGCAGGGCTTCGCCGTTCTTCTGTGAGAGGGAGAGGTGTAGCAGGGGAGAGGGAGGCGCCAAGACTTCAGGGTGCGGCTGCCCTCCCCCCCCCTTTATATAGGCCCCCTAGGGGTGCGCCAGCCCTAGGAGATGGGATCTCCTAGGGGGGGCGGCGGCCAAGGGGGTGGAGTGCCCCCCAAGGCAAGTGGAAGCGCCCCCTCCCCTAGGGTTCCCAACCCTAGGCGCATGGGGGGCCCAAAGGGGGGCGCACCATCCGGTGGTCCCGGTACAATACCGGTGACCCCGAAACTTTCCCGATGGCCGAAACTACACTTCCTATATATAATTCTTCACCTCCGGACCATTCCGGAACTCCTCGTGACGTCCGGGATCTCATCCGGGACTCCGAACAACTTTCGGGTTACTGCATACTCATATCTCTACAACCCTAGAGTCATCGAACCTTAAGTGTGTAGACCCTACGGGTTCGGGAGACATGTAGACATGATCGAGACGACTCTCCGGTCAATAACCAACAGCGGGATCTGGATACCCATGTTGGCTCCCACATGCTCCTCGATGATCTCATCAGATGAACCATGATGTCGAGGATTCAAGCAACCCCGTATACAATTCCCTTTGTCAATCGGTATGTTACTTGCCCGAGATTCGATCGTCGGTATCCCAATACCTCGTTCAATCTCGTTACCGGCAAGTCACTTTACTCGTACCGTAATGCATGATCTCGTGACCAGACACTTGGTCACTTTGAGCTCATTATGATGATGCATTACCGAGTGGGCCCAGAGATACCTCTCTGTCATATGGAGTGACAAATCCCAGTCTTGATCCGTGTCAACCCAACAGATACTTTCGGAGATACCCGTAGTATACCTTTATAGTCACCCAGTTACGTTGTGACGTTTGGTACACCCAAAGCACTCCTACGGTATCCGGGAGTTGCACGATCTCATGGTCTAAGGAAAAGATACTTGACATTGGAAAAACTCTAGCAAATGAACTATACGATCTTGTGCTATGTTTAGGATTGGGTCTTGTCCATCACATCATTCTCCTAATGATGTGATCCCGTTATCAATGACATCCAATGTCCATAGTCAGGAAACCATGACTATCTGTTGATCAATGAGTTAGTCAACTAGAGGCTTACTAGGGACATGTTTGGTGTCTATGTATTCACACATGTATTACGATTTCCGGATAACACAATTAAAGCATGAATAAAAGACAATTATCATGAACAAGGAAATATAATAATAATCCTTTTATTATTGCCTCTAGGGCATATTTCCAACAGCTCCCACTTGCACTAGAGTCAATAATCTAGTTACATTGTGATGAATCGAACACCCATGGAATTCTGGTGTTGATCATGTTTTGCTCTAGGGAGAGGTTTAGTCAATGGATCTGCTACATTCAGGTACGTATGTACTTTACAAATATCTATGTCTCCATCTTGAACATTTTCACGAATGGAGTTGAAGCGACGCTTGATGTGCCTGGTCTTCTTGTGAAACCTGGGCTCCTTGGCAAGTGCAATAGCTCCAGTTTTGTCACAGAAGAGTTTGATCGGCCTCGACGCATTGGGTATGACTCCTAGGTCGGTGATGAACTCCTTCACCCAAATTGCTTCATGTGCTGCCTCCGAGGCTGCCATGTACTCTGCTTCACATGTAGATCCCGCCACGACACTCTGCTTGCAACTACACCAGCTTACTGCCCCACCATTCAAAATATACACGTATCCGGTTTGTGACTTAGAGTCATCCAGATCTGTGTCGAAGCTAGCATCGATGTAACCCTTTACGATGAGCTCTTCGTCACCTCCATAAATGAGAAACATTTCCTTAGTCCTTTTCAGGTACTTTAGGATATTCTTGACCGCTGTCCAGTGTTCCTTGCTGGGATTACTTTGGTACCTACCTACCAAACTTACGGCAAGGTTTACATCAGGTCTGGTACACAGCATGGCATACATAATAGACCCTATGGCTGAGGCATAGGGGATGACACTCATCTCTTCTATATCTTCTGCCGTGGTCGGGCATTGAGGTGAGCTCAATTTCACACCTTGCAACACAGGTAAGAACCCCTTCTTAGACTGATCCATATTGAACTTCTTCAATATCTTATCAAGGTATGTGCTTTGTGAAAGACCTATGAGGCGTCTTGATCTATCTCTATAGATCTTGATGCCTAATATATAAGCAGCTTCTCCAAGGTACTTCATTGAAAAACTCTTATTCAAGTAGGCCTTAATGCTGTCCAAAAGCTCTATATCATTTCCCATCAAAAGTATGTCATCTACATATAATATGAGAAATGCTACAGAGCTCCCACTCACTTTCTTGTAAACGCAGGCTTCTCCATAAGTCTGCATAAACCCAAACGGTTTGATCATCTCATCAAAGCGAATGTTCCAACTCCAAGATGCTTGCACCAGCCCATAAATCAAGCGTTGGAGCTTGCACACCTTGTCAGCATTCTTAGGATCGACAAAACCTTCCGGCTGCATCATATACAATTCTTCCTTAAGGAAACCATTAAGGAATGCCGTTTTGACATCCATTTGGCATATCTCATAATCATAGAATGCGGCAATTGCTAACATGATTCGGACGGACTTCAGCTTCGCTACAGGTGAGAAAGTCTCATCGTAGTCAACCCCTTGAACTTGTCGATAACCCTTAGCGACAAGCCGAGCTTTATAGATGGTCACATTACCATCCGCGTATGTCTTCTTCTTAAAGATCCATTTATTTTCTATGGCTCGCCGCTCATCGGGCATGTCAGTCAAAGTCCATACTTCGTTTGCATACATGGATCCTATCTCGGATTTCATGCCTTCCAGCCATTTGTCGGAATCCGGGCCCGCCATCGCTTCTTCATAGTTCGAAGGTTCACCATTTTCTAACAACATGATTTCCAAGATAGGGTTGCCGTACCACTCTGGTGCGGAACGTGTCCTTGTGGACCTGCGAAGTTTAGTAGCAACTTGATCTGAAGTTTCATGATCATCATCATTAACTTCCTATCTAGTCGGTGCAGGCACCTCAGGAACATTTTCTTGAGTTGCGCCACTTTCCGGTTCAAGAGGTAATACTTCATCAAGTTCTACTTTCCTCCCACTTACTTCTTTCGAGAGAAAATCTTTCTCTAGAAAGGATCCATTCTTGGCAACAAAGATCTTGCCTTCGGATCTGAGGTAGAAGGTATACCCAATAGTTTCTTTAGGGTATCCTATGAAGACGCATTTTTCTGACTTGGGTTCGAGCTTTCAGGTTGAAGTTTCTTGACATAAGCACCGCATCCCCAAACTTTTAGAAACGACAGCTTAGGTTTCTTCCCAAACCATAATTCATACGATGTCGTCTCAACGGATTTCGACGGAGCCCTATTCAAAGTGAATGCGGCAGTCTCTAAAGCATAGCCCCAAAATGATAGCAGTAAATCGCTAAGAGACATCATAGATCGCACCATATCTAATAGAGTGCGATTACGACGTTCGGACACACCATTACGCTGAGGTGTTCCAGGCGGCGTGAGTTGTGAAACTATTCCACATTTTCTTAAGTGTGTGCCAAATTCATGACTCAAGTATTCTCCCCCACGATCTGATCGTAAGAACTTGATTTTCTTGTCACGTTGATTCTCAACCTCACTCTGAAATTCCTTGAACTTTTCAAAGGTCTCAGACTTGTGTTTCATTAAATAGACATACCCATATCTACTCAAGTCATCAGTGAGGGTGAGAACATAACGATAGCCACGGCGAGCCTCAACACTCATTGGACCGCACACATCAGTATGTATGATTTCCAATAAGTTGGTTGCTCGCTCCATTGTTCCTGAGAACGGAGTCTTGGTCATTTTACCCATGATGCATGGTTCGCACATGTCAAATGATTCGTAATCAAGAGACTCTAAAAGTCCATCTGCATGGAGCTTCTTCATGCGTTTGACACCTATGTGACCAAGGCGGCAGTGCCACAAGTATGTGGGACTATCATTATCAACCTTACATCTTTTGGTATTCACACTATGAATATGTGTAGCATTACGCTCGAGATTCATTAAGAATAAACCATTCACCATCGGAGCGTGGCCATAAAACATATCTCTCATATAAATAGAACAACCATTATTCTCGGATTTAAATGAGTAGCCATCTTGAATTAAACAAGATCCTGATACAATGTTCATGCTCAAAGCTGGCACTAAATAACAATTATTGAGGTTTAAAACTAATCCCGTAGGTAAATGTAGAGGTAGCGTGCCGACGGCGATCACATCGACCTTGGAGCCATTCCCGACGCGCATCGTCACCTCATCCTTCGCCAGTCTCCGCTTATTCCGCAGCTCCTGCGTTGAGTTACAAATGTGAGCAACTGCACCGGTATCAAATACCCAGGAGCTACTACGAGTACTAGTAAGGTACACATCAATTACATGTATATCACATATACCTTTCGTGATGCCGGCCTTCTTGTCCGCTAAGTATTTGGGGCAGTTCCGCTTCCAGTGACCACTTCCCTTGTAATAAAAGCACTCAGTCTCGGGCTTGGGTCCATTCTTTGGCTTCTTCCTGGAAGCTTGCTTACCGGGCGCGGCAACTCCCTTGCCGTCCTTCTTGAAGCTCTTCTTACCCTTGCCTTTCTTGAACTTAGTGGTTTTATTCACCATCAACACTTGATGTTCCTTTTTGACTTCTACCTCTGCTGATTTCAGCATTGCAAATACTTCAGGAATGGTCTTTTCCATCCCCTGCATATTGAAGTTCATCACAAAGCTCTTGTAGCTCGGTGAAAGCGACTGAATGATTCTGTCAATGACCGCGTCATCCGGGAGATTAACTCCCAGCTGAGTCAAGCGGTTATGTAACCCAGACATAGTGAGTATGTGCTCACTGGCAGAACTGTTTTCCTCCATCTTACAGCTGAAGAACTTGTCGGAGACTTCATATCTCTCGACCCGGGCATGAGCTTGAAAAACCATTTTCAGCTCTTCGAACATCTCATATGCTCCGTGTCTCTCAAAACGCTTTTGGAGCCCCGGCTCTAAGCTGTAAAGCATGCCGCACTGAACGAGGGAGTAATCATCGGCACGTGTCTGCCACGCGTTCATAACGTCTTGTTCTGCTGGGAGAGCACGTGCTTCACCTAGCGGTGCTTGTAGGACATAATCTTTCTTGGCAGCTATGAGGATGATCCTCAGGTTCCGGACCCAGTCCGTATAGTTGCTGCCATCGTCTTTCAGCTTGGTTTTCTCTAGGAACGCGTTGAAGTTGAGGACAACGTTGGCCATTTGATCTACAATACATGTTATAAAGATTTTAGACTAAGTTCATGATAATTAAGTTCATCTAATCAAATTATTCAATGAACTCCCACACAGATAGACATCCCTCCAGTCATCTAAGTATAACATGATCCGAGTTAACTAGGCCATGTCCGATCATCACGTGAGACGGACTAGTTAACATCGGTGAACATCTTCATGTTGATCGTATCTTCTATATGACTCATGCTCGACCTTTCGGTCTTCTGTATTCCGAGGCCATGTCTGTACATGCTAGGCTCGTCAAGTCAACCTAAGTGTTTGCATGTGTAAATATGTCTTACACCCGTTATATGTGAACGTTGGAATCTATCACACCCAATCATCACGTGGTGCTTCGAAACAACGAACTGTCGCAACGGTGCACAGTTAGGGGGAACACTTTCTTGAAATTATTATGAGGGATCATCTTATTTACTACCGTCGTTCTAAGTAAACAAGATGCAAAAAACATGATAAACATCACATGCAATCAAATAATAGTGAGATGATATGGCCAGTATCATATAGCTTCCTTTGATCTCCATCTTGGGGCTCCATGATCATCTTGTCACCGGCATGACACCATGATCTCCATCATCATGATCTCCATCATCGTGTCTCCATGAAGTTGCTCGCCAACTATTACTTCTACTACTATGGCTAACACGTTTAGCAATAAAGTAAAGTAATTTACATGGCTTTTCTCAATGACACGCAGGTCATACAAAAAATAAAGACAACTCCTATGGCTCCTGCCGGTTGTCATACTCATCGACATGCAAGTCATGATTCCTATTACAAGAACATGATCTCATACATCACATATATATTCATCATTCATCACATCTTTGGCCATATCACATCACAAAACACTTGCTGCAAAAACAAGTTAGACGTCCTCTAATTGTTGTTGCAAGTTTTACGTGGCTGCAAGAGGGTTCTAGCAAGAACGTTTTCTTACCTACGTTAAAGCCACAACGTGATTTGTCAACTTCTATTTACCCTTCATAAGGACCCTTTTCGTCGAATCCGCTCCAACTAAAGTGGGAGAGACAGACACCCGCCAGCCACCTTATGCAACTAGTGCATGTCAGTCGGTGGAACCGGTCTCACGTAAGCGTACGTGTAAGGTTGGTCCGGGCCGCTTCATCCCACAATACCGCTGAAGAAAAATAAGACTAGTAGCGGCAAGAAAGTTGATAACATCTATGCCCACAACAAATTGTGTTCTACTCGTGCAAAGAGAACTACGCATAGACCTAGCTCATGATGCCACTGTTGGAGAACATTGCAGAAAACAAAAAAAATTCTCTATGTTTCACCAAGATCTATCTATGGAGTCATCTAGCAACGAGAGGGGAGTGCATCTACATACCCTTCTAGATCGCGCGCGGAAGCGTTCAAGAGAACGGGGATGAGGGAGTCGTACTCGACGTGATCCAAATCACCGGAGATCCTAGCGCCGAACGGACGGCACCTCCGCGTTCAACACACGTACGGTCAGCGTGACGTCTCCTCCTTCTTGATCCAGCAAGGGGGAAGGAGAGGTTGATGAAGATCCAGCAGCACGACGGCATGGTGGTGGATGCAGCAATCACCGCAGCAGGGCTTCGCCGTTCTTCTACGAGAGGGAGAGGTGTAGCAGGGGAGAGGGAGGCGCCAAGACTTCAGGGTGCGGCTGCCCTTCCTCCCCCCCTTTATATAGGCCCCCTAGGGGTGCGCCGGCCCTAGGAGATGGGATCTCCTAGGGGGGGCGTCGGCCAAGGGGGTGGAGTGCCCCCCAAGGCAAGTGGAGGCGCCCCCTCCCCTAGGGTTCCCAACCCTAGGCGCATGGGGGCCCAAAGGGGGGGCGCACCATCCGGTGGTCCCGGTACAATACGAGTGACCCCGAAACTTTCCTGATGGCCGAAACTACACTTCCTATATATAATTCTTCACCTCTGGACCATTCCGGAACTCCTCGTGATGTCCGGGATCTCATCCGAGACTCCGAACAACTTTCAGGTTACTGCATACTCATATCTCTACAACCCTAGCGTCACCGAACCTTAAGTGTGTAGACCCTACGGGTTTGGGAGACATGTAGACATGACCGAGACGACTCTCCGGTCAATAACCAACAGCGGGATCTGGATACCCATGTTGGCTCCCACATGCTCCTCGATGATCTCATCGGATGAACCACGATGTCGAGGATTCAAGCAACCCCGTATACAATTCCCTTTGTCAATTGGTATGTTACTTACCCGAGATTCGATCGTCGGTATCCCAATACCTCGTTCAATCTCGTTACCGGCAAGTCACTTTACTCGTACCGTAATGCATGATCCCATGACCAAACACTTGGTCACTTTGAGCTCATTATTATGATGCATTACCGAGTGGGCCCAGAGATACCTCTCTGTCATATGGAGTGACAAATCCCAGTCTTGATCTGTGTCAACCCAACAGATACTTTCGGAGATACCCGTAGTATACCTTTATAGTCACCCAGTTACGTTGTGACGTTTGGTACACCCAAAGCACTCCTACGGTATCTGGGAGTTGCACAATCTCGTGGTCTAAGGAAAAGATACTTGACATTGGAAAAACTCTAGCAAACGAACTATACGATCTTGTGCTATTTTTAGGATTGGGTCTTGTCCATCACATCATTCTCCTAATGATGTGATCCCGTTATCAATGACATCCAATGTCCATAGTCAGGAAACCATGACTATCTGTTGATCAACGAGCTAGTCAACTAGAGGCTTACTAGGGACATGTTTGGTGTCTATGTATTCACACATGTATTACGATTTCCGGATAACACAATTAAAGCATGAATAAAAGACAATTATCATGAACAAGGAAATATAATAATAATCCTTTTATTATTGCCTCTAGGGCATATTTCCAACAGGATATCCATAGACATAGAGTGATATTCACATGAGATGATGTCCATGAATGCATTAGGTTACCTTGTCCCTTGTCTTACCAACAAGAGGGTTTGTGACTCCTTGAACTAGTGCAAGATATGGAAGTTGTTTGCACTTGTCCTCGCCAAAATGATATGAGTGAAGTGTGTTGGCGTAGTCACCCTCAAGAACTCTCTAGTTTTTCTTCTTCGGGACACACACCATCTTGATGGGAATCCGTGGAGTTGTAGTCGTACTTGATGTAGTCTTGGGAACCCACTTGACCAAGGCTTTGGGAGCTTCTTCAAATTCATCAATCTCCTCTTGAAGCTTGTCCTTGCCTTTTTGCTTGTGGTCTTATGGTGGAACATCATCTTGAGCTTGTGTTCCTTGGAAAGAAGTAGGATCATACTTCTCTTGTTGAGGAACACATTTCATCTCAGGGTATTGATCTTCTTCTCACTCAACTCCATTGGCATTGAACTTTCGTTCAAAACCAACACCTTGATTCTTCTGGTGTCTTCCTTGCTTGCGTACAATTTCCTCAAATTGCTTACTTCTGGCAAGGCTCTTGTAAACACCTTTCTCTATAATTCCCTTCAATAAGCTATTTTCTTTCTCAAGTGTAACTTGGCTAAGAGAATCATTAGGGGAATCAAGAGAACTACTAGAAGCAACATCATTGGGTTTAGCATGATTATTGTTACTACTAGTAGAAGAATCTTTCTTACTCTTGTTGCTAAATTTAACTTGTGGCATGTAAGTAGACAAAAGTAAATGCTTGGCAATGTAAGAAGAACTTTTCTTGCAAAGATCATCATTGATCGCTTTTAAGAACCCATGCTCTTGCTCAAGGTTGAGCTTTTCGAAGCGTAACTTCTCATGAGTCTTTAAAAGCTCTCGATGATTTTCCAAGGTAGTTTCATGAGCTAACTTAAGAGTGTTTATCTCTTTAGTTAGACGCTCAATCTCGTTCTTATCATCGTCATTCGTTTTGTCTTGATTAGCATGATTAATCGCAAGTTCATCATAGTTTTCATCACTAGAATTGTGAACAAGTAAATCATCATCACCTAGCATGTCATCTTCATCACTATTGAAATCAACATACTCGGGGTGTGATACCTTTGGGCCTTTAGCCATGAAGCATCTTCCAATTCCTTCATTTGGTGACTCAAATATGTCGTAGGAGTTGGTTGACACAAGTGCAAGACCGGGAACACCTTCATCTTGAGTATATTTGGAGTCGGAGTGATAACTTCTCTTGGAGCGATCGTCGGAGTCGAAGCCGGATACCCATTCACCAACATGAGCTTGATGTCTTCGTTTTGTGTAGCCCCTTGATGATTTGTCCTTCCTTTCCGAATCCTTGCTTCTCCGTGATGTTCTTCGTTCATAACGGTCATCTCTACTCCTTCTCTCTCTCGGTGGTGATTCTTCTCTCCTACTCTTTCTTTTTGGAGAACCTTCTCTTCTTTTGTATGGAGCCGTACAGTCATTGGAGTAGTGTCCGGGTCTTCCACAATTGTAGCAATTGCATTCACAACTTGAAGATCTTTTGTCACTGTAGGACCTTGACTTGGGAATTCTTTCCTTGCTTCTTCTCTTGTAGAACTTGTTGAAGTTCTTCACCATTAGGCTCAATTCTTCATTGAAGTTTTTTTTCTCACTTGATGATGTGGGAGCATCACATGAGGCTTTGTAAGCACAACTTGACTTGTTGTGAAGCTCTTCCTTATCCTTGAGTGACATCTCATGAGAAACAATCCTTCCAATGACTTCCGTTGGCTAGAGATCTTTGTAATTGGGCATCATTTGGATCAATGTGCACACGGTATCATATTTTCCATCCAAGGCTCTTAGGATCTTGTTGATGATGAATCTATCGGTCATATCTTCACTTCCTAAGCCAGCAATCTCATTTGTGATGAGAGCCAGCCTAGAGTACATTTCAGCGACACCTTCACCATCCTTCATTTTGAACTTGTCAAGTTGACTTTGAAGCACATCCAATTTGGATTCCATGACGGAGTCGGTACCTTCATGCATATCAATCAAAGTATCCCAAATTTCCTTTGCATTCTCAAGATGGCTGATTTTGTTGAATTCTTCGGGGCACAATCCGTTGAAGAAAATATCACAAGCTTGAGCATTGTATTGCAGCATATTCAACTCTTCCGCGCTAGCCTCACGGTTTGGTTCCCTCCCATCAAAGAATTCACCTTGCAAGACAATACACACAATAGCCCAAACGGCGGGGTTATGTCCAAGAATATGCATTTTCATCGTATGCTTCCAACAAGAAAAATTAGTACCATCAAAGTAAGGACCTATACGGTGGTAATTTCCCTCACTAGACGCCATACTCTAGTAGGTTGTGAAACCAAGGCTATGATCACCAAAAACTATGGAAATCAAGGCAAATGGAGACCAACGCTCTGATACCACTTGTAGGATCGAAAGTATGTCTAGAGGGGGGGTGATTAGACTACTTGACCAAATAAAAATCTAGCCTTTTCCCAATTTTAATTCTTGGCAGATTTTAGCAACTTAGCACAAGTCAAGCAAAGAACCTACACATACAATTCTAAGAGTATAGCAGTGGAATGTAAAACAATTGCATATGAAGGTAAAGGGAGGAGTTTTGGAGGGAGCAAACGCAATGTAGACACGGAAATTTTTGGCGTGGTTCCGATAGGTGGTGCTATCGTACATCCACGTTGATGGAGACTTCAATCCACGAAGGGTAACGGTTGCATGAGTCCACGGAGGGCTCCACCCACGAAGGGTCCACGAAGAATCAACCTTGTCTATCCCACCATGGCCATCGCCCACGAAGGACTTTCCTCACTAGGGTAGATCTTCACGAAGTAGGTGATCTCCTTGCCTGTACAAACTCCTTAGTTCAACTCCACAATCTTGACGGAGGCTCTCAAGTGACACCTAACCAATCTAGGAAACACCACTCTCCAAGAGGTAACAAATGGTGTGTTGATGATGAACTCCTTGCTCTTGTGCTTCAAATGATAGTCTTCCCAAC
Source organism: Triticum urartu (assembly GCF_003073215.2). Lineage (NCBI taxonomy): Eukaryota > Viridiplantae > Streptophyta > Magnoliopsida > Poales > Poaceae > Triticum > Triticum urartu. The sequence continues at coordinate 412,319,414 of NC_053025.1, forward strand.
ACTCAACTCTCTCTCATAGGATAGGATTTGGTGGATAGATGATTTGAGTGGAAAGCATCTCGGGGAAGGCTAGAGATCAAGATTTATGTGGTTGGAATGAAGCATCTTGACCCCAACACAAGTGTAGGTGGTTCTCTCTCAGAAAATGTATGTTGGAAGTGTAGGCATGTTCTGATGGCTCTCTCCACGAATGAAGAGTGGTCGGAGGGGTATATATAGCCTCCACACAAAATCTAACCGTTACACACAAATCACCAAACTCGGTGGGACCGAATCATACAACTCGGTCAGACCGATTTAGTTGATAATGTGACCGTTAGGGCTTTCGGTGGGACCTACATGTCAACTCGGTGGGACCGATATCATCAGGGTTAGGGCATAACGTAATCTCGGTGAGACCGATTACACAAACTGGTGAGACCGATTTTGGTAATGGACTAAGCAGAGAGTTGCTCAGGCAATCTTGGTGGGACCGATTCGCTCTCTCAATAGGACCGAAACATTACGGAAGGGAAGCAGAGAGTTTGCATTGCAATCTCGGTGGGACCGATCGCTCATCTCGGTTGGACTGAAGCGTTATGAAGGGAAATAGAGAGATTACAATCCCATCTCGGTGAGACCGAGATCCCTATCAGTGGAACCGAAAAGACTAGGGTTTGTGGCAGTGGCTATGTCAAGTGAAGTCGGTGGCGCCGGATAGAAAGTTTCGGTGGGGCCGAGTTTGACTTTTGGTTTGAGATATATTTGGATATGAGAAAGTGGTTGAGGGTTGTGGAGCATATCACTAAGCACTTTGAGCAAGAACCTCATTAAGCAACACCTCACCCCCTCTTAATAGTATTGGCTTTTCCTATGGACTCAATGTGATCTTGGATCACTAAAAATGAAATGTAGAGTCTTGTGCTTTGAGCTTGAGCCAATCCTTTTGTCCTTAGCATTTTGAGGGGTCCACTTTCTAATCCATGCCACGCCAATCATTGAGCTTTTCCTGAAATATTTATCTTCAAGTAGCATTAGCTCAATGAGCTATATGTTGTTAGGAATTAGCAAAACCACCTAGGGATAGTTGCACTTTCAATCTCCCCCTTTTTGGTAATTGATGACAACATATAGATCAAAGCTTAGAGAAATCATTATGAGATTGAAAAACATCATCACTTTGAGAAGTATGTGATAAGCAAGAGCTCCCCCTAAATTTGTGCATTATGGAAAATTTGCTTTTGAATGCAATTGCATAATCAATTAGGATCATGGGTTACTCTTCCATGTCACGTACATCTTGGTGGAGTTGCCCATAACTTTTACAAAACATGATCATCTCATACAATAACTTATATCACATCATGTCTTGACCATATCACATCACAACAAGCCCTGCAAAAACAAGTTAGACATCCTCTACTTTGTTGTCGCAAGTTTTACCTGGCTGCTACGGGCTTCTAGCAAGAACCGTTCTTACCTACGCATCAAAACCACAACGATTTTTCATCAAGTGTGTTGTTTTAACCTTCAACAAAGACCGCCCGTAGTCAAACTTGGTTCAACTAAAGTTGGAGAAACAGACACCTGTCAGCCACCTTTATGCAAAACAAGTTGCATGTCTGACGGTGGAACCGGTCTCATGAACATGGTCATGTAAGGTTGGTCCAGGCCGCTTCATCCAACAATGCCACCGAATCAAAGCAAGACATTGGTGGTAAGCAGTATGACTATGATCACCCACAACTATTTGTGTTCTACTCGTGCATATTATCTACGCATAGACCTAGCTCGGATGACACTATTGGGGAATGTAGCATGCAATTTCAAAAAAAAAATCCTACGATCACGCAAGATCTATCTAGGAGATGCATAGCAACGAGAGGGCGAGAGCATATTCATACCCTTGAAGATCGCAAAGCAGAAGCGTTTATCAATGTGGTTGATGTAGTCGTACACCTTCACGATCCGTCCCGATCAAGTACCGAAAGTATGGCAACTCCGCGTTCAGCACATGATCAGCTCTATGACGTCCTCGCCTTCTTGATCCAGCAAGAGGGGCGAAGTAGTAGATGAGTTCCGGCAGCACGACGGCATGGTGACGGTGTTGGTGAAGAACAGTCTCTGCAAGGCTTCGCCAAGTGATAACCCACAAGTATAGGGGATCGCAACAGTTTTTGAGGGTAGAGCATTCAACCCAATTTTATTGATTCGACACAAGGGAGACAAAGAATATTCCCAAGTATTAGCAGTTGAGTTGTCAATTCAACCACACCTGAAAGACTTAATATCTGCAGCAAAGTATTTAGTAGCAAAGGAGTATGGAAGTAACGGTCACGGTGGCAAAAGTAACAGTAGTAGTTTTTGTAGCAATCGTAACAGTGGCAACGGAAAAGTAACTAAGCAAAGATCAATATGTGAAAAGCTCGTAGGCAATGGATCAATGATGGATAATTATGTCAGATGCGATTCCTCATGCAACAGTTATATCGTAGGGTGATACAGAACTAGCTCCAGTTCATCAATGTACTGTAGGCATGTATTCCGAATATAGTCATACGTGCTTATGGAAAAGAACTTGCATCACATTTTTTGTCCTACCCTCCCGTGGCAGCGGGTTCCTATTGGAAACTAAGGGATATTAAGGCCTACTTTTAATAGAGTACCGGACTAAAGCATTAACACTTAGTGAATACATGAACTCCTCAAACTACGGTCATCATGAGGAGTGGTCCCGATTATTGCCACTTTGGGGTTGCCGGATTATAACACATAGTAGGTGACTATTGACTTGCAAGATAGGATCAAGAACTCACATATATTCATGAAAACATAATAGGTTGAGATCTAAAATCATGGCACTCGGGCCCTAGTGACAAGCATTAAGCATAGCAAAGTCATAGCAGCATCAATCTTAGAACATAATGGATACCAGGGATAAAACCCTAACAAAACTAAGTCGATTACATGGTAAATCTCATCCAACCCATCACCGTCCAGCAAGCCTATGATGAGATTACTCACACATGGCGGTGAGCATCATGAAATTGGTGATGGAGGATGGTTGATGATGACGATGACGACGGATTCCCCTCTCCAGAGCCCCGAATGGACTCCAGATCAGCCCTCCCGAGGAAGATTAGGGCTTGGCGGAGGCTCCGTATCGTAAATGAATATATGGAGTTGGGGTTGAGGTCGGTGGAGTCCCAGGGGCCCACGAGGCAGGGGGCGCGCCCTGCACCCTCGTGGATAGGGTATGGGCCCCCTGATGCTGATTCTTTCGCCAACATTTTTCATTAATTCCAAAACTTGTCTCCGTGGATTTTCAGGTCATTCTGAGAACTTTTATTTCTGCACAAAAATAACACCATGGCAGTTCTGCTGAAAATAGCGTCAGTCCGGGTTAGTTCTATTCAAATCATGCAAGTTAGAGTCCAAAACAAGGGCAAAAGTGTTTGGAAAAGTAGATATGTTGGAGACGTATCAACTCCCCCAAGCTTAAACCTTTGCTTGTCCTCAGGTAATTCAGTTGACAAACTGAAAGTGATAAAGAAAAACTTTTACAAACTGTTTGATCTTGTTGTTGCAAATATGTAAAGTCGGCATTCAAGTTTTCAGCAAAGATTAAGAGATAACCATATTCACAATAACATTTATGTCTCATGTTTACTCATATCAATGGCATAATCAACTAGCAAGCAATAATAATATATCTCGGATGACAACACTTTCTCAAAACAATCACAACATGATATAACAAGATGGTATCTGGCTAGCCCTTTCTGAGACCGCAAAACATAAATGCAGAGCACCCCTGAAGATCAAGGACTGACTAGACATTGTAATTCATGGTAAAAGAGATCCAGTCACAGTCATACTCAATGTAAATTAATAGCAATGCATGCGAATGATAGCGGTGCTCTCCAACTGGTGCTTTTTAATAAGAGGATGATGACTCAACATAAAAGTAAATAGATAGGCCCTTTGTAGAGGGAAGCAGGGATTTGCAGAGGTGCCAGAGCTCGAGTTTTAAAGCAAAGATAAATAATATTTTGAGTGGCATACTTTCATTGTCAACATAACAACCAAGAGATCTTGATATCTTCCATGCTACACACATTATAGGCAGTTCCCAAATAGAATGGTAAAGTTTATACTCCCCCACCACCAACAAACATCAATCCATGGCTTGTCTGAAACAACGGGTGCCGTCCAACTAACAACAATCCTGGGGGAGTTTTGTTTGCAATTATTTTGATTTGATTTGAGCATGGGACTAGGCATCCCAGTTACCGACATGATGAGCGGAGTCCACTCATCGTGAGAATAACCCACCTAGCATGCACTGGTACAGCGACGTCCTAAACAAATGGTTTAAAACCCCTTTCCGCGACGGCATTTGGAACCATCTCCAAGTGAGTGTGTGCGATAGGGTGTCCTTCCCACACGACCCAGAAATCGTCGGGGATAGGCCCTCCTGGGACCCAGGCTGGGGTCGTGTGCGATTGGGCGAGGCATCAAAACCCAATCATTTCCGTAGGTATGTACATCCCACACGGTGAATCCCAGAAATCATTTTCGAAGGTATGTACATCCCACACGGTGAATCCTAGAAATCATTTCCGTAGGTATGTACGTCCCACACGATGAATCCCAGAATTTCATTTCCGTAGGTATGTACATCCCACACAGTTCTTTGTGTGGAAACATTTGTGCAAGGTTGCCTAACGCAAACAGTTCGCTGCCGGAAGCCGTGTGTGATTGTTAGTTGATCGAAAACGCCTACTTTCTAGAAACCGTGTGGGTTGTTTGAGTTCATTGCCCATGGTGTTGTCTGAGTAACCGTTTGCAATAGAAAACCCCAATAAGCAGGGTAATTAGCCTATTATTGATAATCCATGTACTAATCAAACTGATATTTCTTATAAAACACGCCAGATATTTTATATCCATATAAAAGCAACCAGGATTTCATAATCGAATTACATCAGATAGCTTCAGCACTCAGTTACGCCATTACACAACAGCACCAAGTTTCACATGTAGCATCAAAAACCTTTGGAAAGTAGCATCATACACGGTAAATATACAGATGAATCTCATCTGGGAAACTACAGAAGCGGAAGGCAAATATTGAGCCTTAAGTGATGTTGAATGTCCTTGCAACTTTAGGCCAGTGGCTATGGATAATTGCCCGCCCAACCTTCATCCTCTTCAGCAAGAATTCAATATTGTACCGTGGGTGTTGAATGAATACCATCCTCGCCTCTTGACCATGCAGGTGGTTTGAGAGGTAATCATCGGTGAACTACTTTGAAAAGTACTGAAAACAAAGCTATGCATAAATCGCTGTTGTAAACTTTGAAATGGTGCAAGGGGTAAAAACAAGATAAAAGAGTTGGTACCATCCTATAGTTGACTGATGTCTTCTTCATTGCACAAACAAATATCTTGCTGTTATTCGTCGCAAGTTTCTTCATCCTAACAATCTTTCTAAGTTTCTTGACTTGACTTATATTAATGGACATCTCATTTCCCCATATGCAAAATGGGTCGAACAGTGGGTCTAAGCCATTGACAGCAGGACTTACATGTGCAAGACCAAATTGTAAGAAACCTAAATATTAGAATGATTCCTGCAACTGCACAATAATGTGTTATTAGCCAAAGGACCCTGCTTGAACAAACCTCGATGGTAAACCGCACTGTCTCCCATTGTTTCCCTGCAACACACATAAGGAAGATCTTGATCAGGTTAACTGAGAGTCGCCATACTATCAGTAGAATGTGTATTGAGTACAGTCAAATTCGATTGGTGTCACATGCATAACAATTCAAAATTGTACCCACAGCAAATGAAAATCAAATTGCAGAACTGAACTAAACAGTTAAATGAACAGCAGACCAACTGAACCAAAATAGTTAACTGAGCACGACATTGCAGAATAGAAACATGTACTAGAAGATAAGACAGTTAAAAAAACAAAGAATTCTTGAGAACAGTACTACAAAATGTAGCAATTGTTGGACCAAAGTGTTAACTGAGCATTACATTTCAGAGGACCAAACTGTTAACTGAACAACAGATTGCATATTAACATTACAGAGGACAAATCACTAGAAGGCACTGGCGGTTGCCTGAAGAAAACATCACGAACTGTATTTTAAAGTAGACAACCACGTTACGGTGTCGACGGTGGCCTCAAAGACGAGGTGCTCCTCCAAGATCTGACGGTCGACAGCATGTCAGCCATAGCGACCTCGTTCGCGCGTGCGGCTGCATGCTACTCAGCTCCACATTATACTGCTTGTAAAATGTTTATGGCGGCGCTTAATTGGAGGAGGGGGCAGTGATTTCGGTGGAAGGTGTTGCTCCGTCAGTCGGGGCATGTGGGACGGGAAAGGAGGAGGATGGTGTGGGTGGGTGTGGATTACCTGACCATATCGACGAGGCCGCACCACAAGAAGAAGGGTCGGTGGCGAGGAGGCCGCCCAGCAAGAAGAAGGGTCGCCGGCTAGGAGGCGGCGCTCAAGAGAAGAAGGGTCACCGATGAGGAGGCGGCGCTGCAAGAAGAAGGGTAGCGGGCGAGGAGGCGGCACTGCAAGAAGGAGGGTCGCCGGCGAGGAGGCTGAGCTGCCAGTAAGCAGCAGTGAAGGTTTGAACTTGGAAAGCAAGGAGAAATAGTGGAAATGTGGATTTTGGTAGGAGGGAGGGTGCGGGGAGATAGATATTTCCGCGGTGGCAAAAAAATTCGCTCGGTGCCATGAGAAACTGGCGTGCAAGTGTGGTTCAAGCGGGGGCGGTGGACTGTAGACAACGAAGCTTCCTGTGTAAGCCAACAAGACGATGCGCCAAGATATTTTATATCGCATCCCACACGATTCTTTATAGTAAACTATTTGTGGTATACGTGATTTTTTTATTATGTTTTGAAAGACAAAATGGTGTTATGGAGGGAAAGGATGGTGTTTGAATTGCTAGAACATTTATGTATAGTTAACATGCAACTAGTACATGAGTGTCGTGTTTAAATGTGGAATTATTCTGGGTTCGTTTGGCATTTTTAAGCATTAATTGAGTTTCTGGGCATTTAATGTGCATAATTCAAATTTGAACTACAAGCACATGCTCCAATGCACCAAAGTTTGCTGAAAAATCACATGTGTGTCTTTGAGTGAATTTATAGGTCCCATGCAAGAAATGGGAATGAAATTCAAACATCTGGGTGTCGTGGCTTGGCCGGAATGATTGAGAACCTTGGTTTTTTAATTCTTGTAAATCCAAAACACGGCTGAAAATCATGAAACTTGGCATGGTGTCATGACATGGCACCAACATGCTGCAGTAAATTTTTTGGCCAAATTGGGACAAGCTTTGGTGTAAGCTTCTTGCAAACCGAACTTCCCTCAAGAAGGCTCCTGGTTCCGAGAGGGAACGTGTCACCTCCGTGTGCGAAATGACATACGTACACTGCCTTCTCCCGCCTTAATTTTTTACACAGGTAGATTAGACCAAATACAAGTATCGTGCTAAATTTTGGAATTATTCCGTGTTCATTTCGCCTTTTTTATACATTAAAATTGAGTTTCTGTGCATTTAATGTGTATAATTCAAATTTGAACTACAAGCACGTGCTCTAGTGCACCAAAGTTGTTTGAAAAATCACATGTGTGTCCTCGGGTGAATTTCTAGGTCCCATGCAAGGGATGGGAGTGAAATTCAAACATCTGGGCGTCGTGGCTCGACCGGAAAGATTGAGAAACTTGGTTTTTTAATTCCTGTAATTCCAAAACACGCATGAAAAATCATGAAACTTGGCATGGTATCATGACATGGCACGAACATGCTGCAGTAATTTTTTTGGCCGAATTGGGACAAGCTTTGGTGTAAGCTTCTTGCAAACCAGAGCTTCCCTCAAGAAGGCTCGTGCTTCCGAGAGGGAACATTTCACCTCCGTGTGTGAAATGACATACGTACACTGCCTTCTCCCGCCTTAATTTTTTACATAGCCAGATTAGACCAACTAGAAGTACCGTGCTAAATTTTGGAATTATTATGGGCTCGTTTCGCCTTCTTATACATTAATTGAGTTTCTGGGCATTTAATGTGCATAATTCAAATTTGAACTACAAGCACATGCTCCTGTGCACCAAAGTTGTTTGAAAAATCACATGTGTGTCCTTGGGTGAATTTCTAGGTCCCATGCAAGACATTGGAGTGAAATTCAAACATCTGGGTGTCGTGTCTCGGCCGAAAAGATTGAGAAACTTGGTTTTTTAATTCCTGTAATTCCAAAACACGCCTAAAAATCATGAAACTTGGCATGGTGTCATGACATGGAAAAACATGCTGCGGTAATTTTTTGGGCCGAATTGGGACAAGCTTTGGTGTACGCTTCTTGCAAACTGGAGCTTCCCTCAAGAAGGCTCGTGGTTCCAAGAGGGAACGTGTCACCTCCATGTCCGAAACGACATACGTACACTGCCTTCTCCCGCCTTCATTTTTTACACAACAAGATTAGACCAAATAGAAGTACCGTGCTAAATTTTGGAATTATTCCAGGCTCGTTTCGCCTTTTTTATACATTAATTGAGTTTCTGGGCATTTAATGTGCATAATTCAAATTTGAACTACAAGCACATGCTCCAGTGCACCAAAGTTGTTTGAAAAATCACATGTGTGTCCTTGGGTGAATTTCTAGGTGCCATGCAAGAGATGGGAATGAAATTCAAACATCTGGGCGTCGTGGTTCGGCCGAAAGATTGAGAAACTTGGTTTTTTAATTCCTGTAATTCCAAAACACGCCTGAAAATCATGAAACTTGGCATGGTGTCATGACATGGCACCAACATGCTGCGGTAATTTTTTTGGCCGAATTGGGACAAGCTTTGGTGTAAGCTTCTTGCAAACCGGACCTTCCCTCAAGAAGGCTCGTGGTTTCAAGAAGGAACGTTTCACCTCCATGTGCGAAACGACATACGTACACTGCCTTCTCCCGCCTTCATTTTTGTACAAAACCATAATAGACCAAATAGAAGTACCATGCTAAATTTTGGAATTATTACGGGCTCGTTTCGCCTTTTTTATACATTAATTGAGTTTCTGGGCATTTAATGTGCATAATTCAAATTTGAACTACAAGCACATGCTCCAGTGCACCAAAGTTGTTTGAAAAATCACATGTGTGTCCTTGGGTGGATTTCTAGGTCCCATGCAAGAGATGGGAGTGAAATTCAAACATCCGGGCGTCGCGGCTCGGCCGGAAAGATTGAGAAACTTGGTTTTTTAATTCCTGTAATTCCAAAACATGCATGAAAATCATGAAACTTGGCATGATGTCATGACATGGCACCAACATGGTGTGGTAATTTTTTTGGCCGAATTGGGACAAGCTTTGGTGTAAGCTTCTTGCAAACCGGAGCTTCCCTCAAGAAGTCTCATGGTTCCGAGAGGGAACGTGTCACCTCCGTGTGTGAAACGACATACGTACACTGCCTTCTCCCGCCTTAATTTTTTACACAGCTAGATTAGACCAAATAGAAGTACCGTGCGAAATTTTGGAATTATTCCCGGTTCGTTTGGCCTTTTTTATACATTAATTGAGTTTCTGGGCATTTAATGTGCATAATTCAAATTTGAACTACAAGCACATGCTCTAGTGCACCAAAGTTGTTAGAAAAATCACATGTGTGTCCTTGGGTGAATTTCTAGGTCCCATGCAAGAGATGGGAGTGAAATTCAAACATCTGGGTGTCTTGGCTCGGCCGGAAAGATTGAGAACTGGTTTTTTAATTCCTGTAATTCCAAAACATGCCTGAAAATCATGAAACTTGGCATGGTCCCATGACATGGCACCAACATGCTGTGGTAATTTTTCTGTCTGGTTTGCGAAGGCGCACACATTAACAATCAACAAAGTCATTTTGGAACAATTGTTGTCACGTTACAAATCGGAAAGTGTCGGTGTCAAAACCGGCGGATCTCGGGTAGGGGGTCCCGAACTGTGCGTCTAGGCGGATGGTAACAGGAGGCAGGGGACACAATGTTTTACCCAGGTTCGGGCCCTCTTGATGGAGGTAAAACCCTATGTCCTGCTCGATTGATATTGATGATATGGGTAGTACAAGAGTAGATCTACCACGAGATCAGAGAGGCTAAACCCTAGAAGCTAGCCTATGGTATGATTGTTGTCCCTACGGACTAAAACCCTCCGGTTTATATAGACACCGGAGAGGGCTAGGGTTACACAGAGTCGGTTACAATGGTAGGAGATCTACATATCCGTATCACCAAGCTTGCCTTCCACGCCAAGGAAAGTCCCTTTCGGACACGGGATGAAGTCTTCAATCATGTATCTTCATAGTCTAGGAGTCCGGCCGAAGGTATAGTCCGGCTATCCGGACACCCCCTATTCCAGGACTCCCTTAATAGCCCCCGAACCAGGCTTCAATGACGACGAGTTCGGCGCGCAGATTGTCTTCGGGATTGCAAGGTGGGTTCTCCAAATTCCGTGTACCTGTTGAATAATGTCCGGTTTCTTGTAGCGCTCCTTGGCTCCTACGCCCAATAATGGCCGTCTTCCACATGTCAAACGAATACGAAAATTCGGGGTGTTTTTTTATATTTACACCCCTAGTTGCGTGAATGAGCCGCCTATTTAAGGGGACGAGGATTTAGATCCAAACCACACCTTCTCCCCTCCACATGTATTCATCAGAGCGTATCCGACAGAGGTCCATTCTATCATGGTCGGCCGCCACAGCTCCTCCTCTCGCCCTTCCAGCCCTCAGCCTGGAGATTGGAAGAGGTGCTCCATCCCGCATAGCGAGCTAGCGACGCTCCAGACCAAAGGATTTCTCCCCCCGGCCTATATGGTCCCGGTTCGAGCCGGACTCGCCACCTATAATGGCGGAGAGCAAGCTGAGAGCGCCCCCAATCCCTCCAAAGGAGAGCGGGTATGCCTTGTCCCTTACTTAATAAGAGGGCTCGGAATTCCAATTCATCCGTTTCTCCGGGGGCTCCTGGAGTTCTATGGCCTCCAGCTGCACAACCTCACGCCTGCCTCCATATTGCATATCGCGGGCTTCGTAGCCCTTTGCGAGCTGTTTTTGGGCTGCGAGGCTCATTTCGCGCTGTGGAAAAGGCTATTCTGCCTTGTGCCCCGTTCTAAGAAGGGGTCAATATATCAAGTGGGCGGAGCCGAAGTGTGGCGCATCGCCGGGACCGGATATCTATCCGGAACCCCAAAGAAGGCGTCCGAAGACTGGCCTTCGGAATGGTTTTATATAGAGGACGTCCCGCTGCCGGATCCTGTCCGGATCGGCCTCCCTGAGTTCGACTGTGCTCCCCTAAAGAAGCGCCTAAGTTGGCGTCCACGGAACCCTCAGAGGGAAAGCGACAAGGACGTTCTTTACCTGATGGGCCGAATAAGATTGTTAGCTCATTCCGGACTGACCATGATCGGGGTCATGGTCGCATGCATCATGCGAGGGGTGCAGCCGCTTCAGTATAGAAGCTGCCCCATGTGGGACTTCAACAGGGAGGAGGACGCCACCCGCCACGGCCGTAAGGGGCCGGATTCGGCTGTCGCTCTAATAAAGATCTTGTCCACTTTGTACAAGGGAGAAGAGGAGGAATTTCTCCGCGTCAACCCACAGGGTGGATTTTCTATGTACAATCCCCCAAGTTGGGTAAGTGGACACTTTTACTTGCCCATCCATTTTATATTCCCATCGTTAGATATTTAGTCTAACGACTTCAACGCAGGAACTGCGCCAGGCTGTTAAAGAAATAAACAGCCCTCCTCCACAACCCGAGGATCTGGGACGGTTCCTCGACCCGGCCTCTCAAGAGGATCCGGACTTATCTGTGGAGCTGATTGATGGGGTGTTTCATCAATTGAGCATGGACAACGCCTTGGTGGCCATTACGGCCGATTACCCAGGGCTACTCCCAGCCTCACAGGTAACTGAGACCGAAGTCCCAGCACTTTGAAAAGGGATCTATCCTCGCGTGTTTTTGATTGCCGTATGACAACTGTGTTTTGCAGGGGAGGCCCTTGAGACGGGAGGCCGAGCCTGCGGCGACTAGCCAACGAGGGGCGGCAAGGCCCCGCGGGCTGAAAAGAAGTGCGGTCCGGACTGAGATGCCGGCGTAAAGGTATAGCGCGCCACCTTATTCCCAGGTGTTATTCCTTCAAGGCATACTAACGCTCGTGCTCTCTTCAGGACGAAGAGACCTCGCCGGACTATATCCGGAAAGGTTGCCAATCGCGCCTCCACCAGCCAGGCTCCAAAGCCTGGTCCGGAAGCGGAGGCGAACACGAGGCGCACACCGGACGCTCCTCCGACAGAGGATGCGGACAGGCTGTCTGCCACCAATTCCGAGGTGGAGAGTGCCATGAACCATAGGCATCGCCGGGCAGTTCTTCATGATGCTTGTTTCTCCCAAGAGGCATTGGATGCCTTCAATTCGAGAGATGCGTACCTCCGTGCCACTCAAAATGGTCTAGCCAGAGCCACAGAGCAATATGTAAAAGACATACGGGTAAGAAAATTTTGGTAATTATATATATACCAGTAGCCCCCGAGACTTGAAATAGTTAGAATAACTGATTTAAGGATCATTTGTTATGCAGGTTCTTACAGAAAAGAATACCCTACTGTCCCAGCAGTTGGAAGAGTGCAAGGCCCAACTTGAGGCCGCACTAGCCGCGGCAGGGGAGCCCAAGGAGACCCCCTCTGGTAATATACGCTTCGAAAGATAAGTATTTTGCGAAGTGCGGCGTGGGTGCAAATCTGACAAATGAAATTGCAGATGGCGCCGGATTAAATCCAGAAGAGCAACAACTCCGACGCCAGCTGAAGGCTGGTGAGAGCGTCCTGACAAAGGTGAGGCGGGAGAAGAACGATCTCCAAGATGCCAACACCAAGCTGGGCGTTGAACTGAAGGATGTTCGTGCCCAACTGTTGGACTCCGTGAAGGAGAATCAGCGGCTTCGACGCGGCATATATAGTAAGTGCTTAAACGAACTTTGAAAAAAGAGTTCGGCGAGGAAGTTGACTAACAGAGTAATGTCTGTAGGTATGCTAACGGGTCGTCCTGCAGAGGAAATGCCTAGTTCTACGGGTGACCTTCTTCCTGAGCTCTCACAACTGCACGAGCGAGTTCGGTAGGTGATGCAAAGCGTCGCCCAGGCCTTGTGACCATCCGTCTCCATGCCCGAAAGCCTTGGAGAGCTTGTAGAGAAGCTGAAGGGAGCGCGGCGGCGCTTCCGATTGTGGAAGACGTCGGCCTGCTGTTAAGGCGCCAGGGAGGCCTGGGCCATGGTGAAGACGCATTACACGAAGGCTGACCCAAACCACATGGCCGAGGTCGGACCCGTGGGGCCCGATGGGAAGGAGATCCCTGTGAGCTTAGTATACGGCAAAGTAGAATTGGCCACAAAGTATTCCCAATAGGACTGTATACTAGACAACCTGTTAGATGGTATTGAAGAGGAATACAATCAGTCAGATTGACTATGTAATTATAATTGGCATGTGTAATGCCTTCTAGCCGGATTGTAGATTGCTTGTCATGGCCGACCTTTTCGCTTCAACCTCGGGACCTGACGGTCCGGAGTGTGTCCGAATACCCTCGCAGTTGTATAAGAACCGGGGTATGCATGGAGACCAGGCATAGGGGTCATTAGTGCTTGAACAGACAAGTGCCCAACTAGTTATGTTATATTACATGGTTAGTAAGAAACATCTTCCAGGGAGAATAGTTCCGTTAGGGGTTCCTTTCCCTGGGAGGCATGCCCTAAAGTGCATGTCCATTTTGCGAAAAGAGATGCAGGAAAAACATCTGGGGGCGTATAGATAAATAAGTGGAAAAAAGATCATCTTTAGTTCACTGACCGAATATTCCCTTAAGAACGCTAGGTTTCGGCTTCACCCAGTCTGAGGTACACATCCGACTGACCCGACAGTAACAATCGCAGAGGTGCTCCCTTTACCACCTAGCCGAACAATCGGGAACGTAGGGGTAAGCACAGGAGCCAGGCAACCCAGCTTGGCCAAAACTTAAGTCATATCGATGCATATAATGGTGAATAAAAGGTACATGCGGAAGTGTGACACATGTGTTGGGCATGAAGCCCGTATAAATAAGCTTCTGTTTAAAGAAGCCCCCAGGTTTAATGAGCGCGGATAGCGCATCACTGTATGAGCCTTTAAAGGCTATAAGAGAGAGAGGAGAAGGAGAGAAATGTAAGACAGAAAGTATATAAAAATGGACAGAGGAAGGAGACGAACACAGAGTCCGGCGCTAGGCATAGAATCTTCGGAGACGGGCTGCATTCCATGGGTTCGACTCGAGTCGGTTATCCGATGCATCTCGCAGGCGGTACGTTCCACCAGTCAGGACTTGGTCAATTATGAAGGGACCTTCCCATTTGGGCTTGAGTTTGTCCTTTTTCTTGTCCGGCAGGCGTAGAACTAATTCGCCAACATTGTAATTTTTGGCCCGTACTTCTCTGCTTTGGTATCTTCGAGCCTGCTGTTGATAGAATGCGGAACAGGCTTTTGCCACGTCACGCTCTTCCTCCAAGGCGTCCAAACTGTCCTGCCGATCGAGCTCGGCTTCTCTTTCTTCGTACATGTGCACTCGACGTGAGTCATGAATTATGTCGCAGGGCAAAACTGCCTCTACGCCGTACACCATGAAGAATGGTGTGTATCCGGTGGTGCGATTCGGCATGGTCCGCAGCCCCCAGAGTACGGAGTCGAGCTCCTCTACCCAGTGCGTATTAGATTCCTTAAGGGACCGCACTAATCTGGGTTTGATGCCGCTCATGATAAGACCATTTGCACGTTCGACCTCGCCGTTAGTTTGTGGGTGATAGACGGAAGCATAATCGAGCTTGATGCCCATGTTTTTGCACTAGAGTTTTACCTCGTAGGCCATAAAGTTCATGCCGTTATCAGTGATGATGCTGTGGGGGACGCCGTAACGGTGTACAACCCCGGATATAAAGTCTATCACCGGTCCATATTCGGCCGTCTTAACAGGCTTGGCTTCTATCCATTTGGTGAACTTATCCACCATGACCAGTAAGTATTTTTTCTTGTGGGTTCCACCTTTAAGGGGTCCAACCATGTCAAGCCCCCAGACCGTGAAGGGCCAAGTGATGGGGATAGTTTGGAGGGCGGTGGGTGGCATATGGCTTTGGTTTGCAAAAAGCTGGCAACCGACGCATCGTTGGACTAAGTCCTGGGCGTCTGCCCGGGCCGTCGGCCAATAAAAGCCTGTACGGAAGGCCTTGCTTACAAGGGACTGAGCAGCAGCGTGATGACTGCCGAGTCCGGCATGAATTTCAGCCAGGAGGTTCCGCCCTTCCTCTTCGGAGATGCACCTTTGAAGGACTCCGATAGTGCTTTTCTTATAAAGCTCTCCCTCATGGACTTTATAGGCTTTAGATCGCCGCACTATGCAGTGTGCCTCATTTTGGTCCTCGGGGAGTTCCTGCCTGGTAAGGTAGGCGAAGAATGCTTCTATCCACGGGGCAATGACGGCCATTATTACGTGGGCTGAAGGTGTTATTTCATTGGCAGAGCCTCCAATTATGTCAGAGTGTTCGGTGTCGGGCAGTGCGGTTGGGTCCGGGCTATTATTGCCAGGTTCCCCTTCCCATACTACGGACGGCTTGAACAGCCTTTCCGAGAAGATGTTGGGGGGGACTATATCGCGTTTTGCGCCGATGCATGCCAGCACATCTGCAGCCTGATTATTTTACCGGGCTATATGGTGAAATTCGAGCCCTTCGAACCGAGCTGACATTTTTAGGACGGCGTTGCGATAAGCTGCCATTTTTGGATCCTTGGCATCAAAGTCTCCATTTATTTGGGATATTGCGAGGTTCGAGTCCCCGCGCATCTCTAGGCGTTGAATGCCCATGGATACTGCCATCCGGAGACCATGTAAAATGGCCTCATATTCGGCTGCGTTGTTGGAGTCTGTGTACATTATCTGGAGTACGTATTGAACTGTGTCTCCTGTGGGGGACGTCAAAACGACGCCAGCCCCCAGACCGGCCAACATTTTGGAGCCGTCGAAGTGCATGACCCAGTTTGAATATGTGCCGTACTCTTTAGGCAGTTCGGCCTCTGTCCATTCTGCGACGAAGTCGGCCAAGACTTGCGACTTGATAGCTCGCCGTGGCTTGTAAGTTATGTCGAACGGGAGGAGCTCAATGGCCCATTTTGCAATCCGGCCCGTCGCGTCGCGGTTGTTTATAATATAGTTAAGTGGCACTTCCGAGGCTACTGTTATTGAACACTCTTGAAAGTAGTGTCGCAGCTTTCGGGATGCCATAAATACCGCGTACGCAATCTTTTGATAATGGGGGTACCGTGACTTGCACGGAGTAAGGACAATGGACACATAGCAGACCGGCTTTTGAAGGGGGAATTTGTGTCCGTCCGTTTCTCGTTCGACGACGAGCACTACGCTTACGACCTGATGGGTTGCTGCAATGTATAATAGCATTGGTTCGCCAATGTTTGGCGCGGCCAGGACTGGGTTTGTTGCCAAGATGGCTTTTATTTCGTCGAGTCCGGCCGTGGCTGCATCCGTCCACTCGAAGTGTTTGGTGCGCCGAAGGAGGCGGTAAAGGGGTAGGGCCTTTTCTCCCAAGCGGGAGATAAAGCGGCTTAGAGCCGCCACGCATCCGGTTAATTTTTGTATTTGTTTGAGATCCTTTGGGATATCCAATTGTGACAGAGCTCGGATCTTGGCTGGATTTGCTTCAATTCCTCTACCGGATACAATGAAGCCCAAGAGCTTTCTAGCTCGAACGCTGAAAACGCATTTTTCCGGGTTGAGCTTGATGTCGTATGTTCGGAGGTTACCGAATGTTAGCCTCAAGTCGTCTACTAGAGATTCGACATGTCTTGTTTTAACGACCACATCATCTACGTATGCCTCCACTGTTTTGCCGATCTGGTTTGCCAGACATGTCTGAATCATGCACTGATATGTTGCGCCGGCGTTTTTGAGCCCAAAGGGCATTGTGTTGAACCAGAATGGGCCGTATGGTGTGATGAATGCCGTTGTGGCTTGGTCTGACTCTGCCATCTTTATTTGATGGTAGCCGGAGTATGCGTCGAGGAAACACAATGAATCGTGTCCTGCGGTAGCGTCGATAATTTGATCGACGCGGGGGAGAGGGAAGGGATCCTTTGGGCAAGCCTTGTTAAGGTCTTTAAAATCAATGCACAAGCGCCAGGATTTGTCCTTCTTTGGTACCATCACCAGGTTTGCTAGCCAGTCCGGGTGTTTTATATCTTTGATGAATCCGGCCTCCAATAGCTTGTCTAGTTCCTCTCCCATGGCCTGTCTCTTAGGTTCAGAAAAACGTTGAAGAGCCTGTTTGACTGGCTTGAATCCTTTTAGGATATTTAAGCTGTGTTCGGCCAGCCTGCGTGGAATTCCTGGCATGTCTGAAGGGTGCCAGGCGAAAATGTCCCAGTTCTCTCGTAGGAACTCTCGCAGTGCGGCGTCTACATCAGGGTTTAACTGTGCTCCAATGGAAGCTGTTTTATTGGGGTCCATTGGATGGACCTGGAATTTGACTATTTCATCCGCCGGTTTAAAGGAGGTGGACTTGGATCTTTTGTCGAGTATCACATCGTCCCTATTCACCATGGAGCGCAGCGCAGTCAGTTCCTCAGCCGCTAGGGCTTAGGATAGCGCCTCGAGGGCCAGTGCGACTTTCTTGTTTTCGGCGTGCAGTGCTATGTCCGGATCACTAGCGAGAGTGATGATTCCGTTAGGCCCGGGCATCTTGAGCTTCATGTACCCGTAATGGGGTATTGCTTGGAAGATTGTAAACGCTTCCCGCCCTAGCAGAGCGTGATATCCGCTACTGAACGGGGCCACTTGGAACGTGACCTCTTCGGACCTGTAATTATCCGGCGTGCCGAACAGCACATCTAGTGTGATTTTTCCTGTACAACGCGCTTCCCGGCTGGGGATTATTCCTCTAAAGGTTGTGCTGCTTCGCTCAATGCTGTTCCAGTCTATTTCCATTTTTTGAAGGGTTTCCTCATAAATGAGGTTCAATCCGCTGCCGCCATCCATGAGTACCTTGGTAAGACGAAAGCCGTCCACTATTGGACTAAGGACCAATGCGGCTGGTGCTCAGGTTGTTCGGAATTTAGGTTCATCACTGGCGTTAAAAGTAATAGCCGTGTCACTCCATGGGTTTATTGTTGCTACTTGGTAGACTTCGGCAAGGCTGCGGAGTGTTCTTTTTCGCATATTATTTGATGTGAAAGTCTCGAAGACTGTTGATACCGTACTGGTGTCTTTGGGGTGGCTTTCTGTGGCTTCTGGAATTAGAAGATCTTCGCCAATTTTTGCCACCTGCCGGAGTATCCAACATGCTCTAAGGCTATGAGTTGGTGTGGCGCCCTCTACATTGTGAATTTTACAGGGTCCATTAAGCCATCCTTCCAGCACAGTTCCGTGCCCTGTAGTGGGCTTTTGCTTTTTGGTATTGAACCCGGGTGTCTGGCGATGATGCACCCTTTTATTTCAGACTGGGTTTGTATTCAGGGCCGGATTGTCCCAAAATTTTATTTCGGTTTTCCAGGCGCTTTCCATCGCACAGTACTTTTGTACTATGGACGCCAAGTCAGCAAAAAGTGTAATATCGCAGTGACTTATGGCGTTGAGGATTCCCTTGTCCGTGCAATTATTGCAGAAGAATGAAATTGCGTCTTCCTCGCGGCAGTCCTTTATCCTGTTCATAACCAGGAGGAATCTGGCCCAGTAGTGATGTACTGTTTCTTCGGGCTCTTGCCTAATTTGGGATAGATCGCTTATGTACGGGTGGGTGGGTGGAATCAAATCCGAAACCTCACCCAATCTGAGACCCAGGGGCCAAGGAGTTTCCGAACTCGGAAGTTTGGATTCTTGGATGTTGTCCAATGAATCTAGCCCGTCGCCTGACTTTAAGTTCAGGTCTTGAGTGATGTCCTCACCTCCGCGGGTATCCAGCTTGGAGGGATCGGGAATCCGGACATAGCTAGTCCTTAAGATAGATGAAGGGTCGCCGCACTGTCCCTCTACCACGACAACATGATGGGTGACCTGGGGAGAGTTAATCTCTCTCAGATCGGGTTTAGACCCAATCTGGTCGTAATCCGTTGCGACTCCCGGGGCGGCGATAAGATCCAAGAGCTCATTTAGGGAAGAGAGCTCCATTGGATCTAGCTTCTCGGCGAATTCCGAGCTGACGTGAAGATTGCTTTCGATGACCCGAGAGGTCATCGTCGGCGCAGCAGCCGAACAGGCGGTCATAAGGAAACCACCTAGCCGGAGAGTTTGGCTGACAGCCCAAGCTCCCTTAGTAACGGTGCCGTCTTTAAAGACGGGATGAGGCATCCTTCCTGATGGCGACGACACATAGGAACTCTCAATGAAAGCACCAATGTCGGTGTCAAAACCGGCGGATCTCAGGTAGGGGGTCCCGAACTGTGCGTCTAGGCGGATGGTAACAGGAGGCAGGGGACACAATGTTTTACCCAGGTTCGGGCCCTCTTGATGGAGGTAAAACCCTACGTCCTGCTCGATTGATATTGATGATATGGGTAGTACAAGAGTAGATCTACCACGAGATCAGAGAGGCTAAACCCTAGAAGCTAGCCTATGGTATGATTGTTGTCCCTACTGACTAAAACCCTCCGGTTTATATAGACACCGGAGAGGGCTAGGGTTACACAGAGTCGGTTACAATGGTAGGAGATCTACATATCCGTATCGCCAAGCTTGCCTTCCACGCCAAGGAAAGTCCCTTCCGGACACGGGACGAAGTCTTCAATCTTGTATCTTCATAGTCCAGGAGTCCGACCAAAGGTATAGTCCGGCTATCCGGACACCCCCTAATCCAGGACTCCCTCAGAAACACAAGTATTATTGAAACCGTGGGCATTCGACTTACCAATTACGTGCGGCCACGCGTCCCCTTTTTTATTGGCTAGGAGGTGTCGTGCGGGGTAGCTATTTGAGTACGGGGGGCGTGCGATCGGACCCCTGCGTGTGCTCAGTGGGAGGAGAGCTCTTTTGACCGCTACCCACCGCGCACCTCCCTCCCAACGTCTCCATTAATGGTGCATGAGCACCTGTTCTATGGCGTGGCTATATGTCTCACTGGACTGAGATTTAAGAGGGAAAAATGAAAATCTGAAAAGAAAGTTTTGCATGGATCTTGATGTAAGATCCGACGGACCTATATAGCATCGACTACAACTTATAGCAAGGATGATGAATATAAGGACGATGACATTGGATAATAATTGTCTTACATATTTATAAACATAACTAAAAAAGCCACATGCGGCAACGCCCGATATACACAAGGAGAAAAGAAGAAGGAAGCCACAACAGGAACTAGTCTCCGCGGCGGGTGGCGACGAGCTCTTTCTTGTCCTCAAGATGCTAGTTGAGAGCATCCATGGATTCCTCCACCAGCCTTCTATGCTCGATGCGCGGCATGGCATTCTCGTCCATAAGTTTCTCGACGATGAGGCCGGTCCTCTTCAACAATGCAGTGGTCTGCTCCTACTGCTCCGCACTTCCGACGATCTTCGCCCTCAGCAGGTCGCGCTCGGCCCGGAGCTTCGCATTGCTCTCATTTAGTTGCCGGATGACATTGATAGACTGTTCAAACGAGGCTTGCAAGTCATCCTGCAACCTCGCCCACCTGGAGATCTGATACATCTGCCTAAGGACGAGGGCACGCATGCGCCTGTAAGAGTCCTCGCCTACCCGCGAGGCAATTTCCCAGACCTCCACGGTGTGGGAGGACATCTCTGCTGCATTCACGGTGCGGCAGGACATCTCTTCTGCTTCCGCGGCGCGGCCAGACCAGTCTGCTGCATCGACGGTGCGGCGGGACCTCTCTGCTGCTATGGCCGTGCGGCGGGACATGTTGGCTGCTTTCACGGCAAGGTGGGACATCTCTCATGTTCCCGCTTCCAGGCTCGCCTCTCCCTGGTGGCAATCTCTCGACCCAGAAGTCACGCTGGCCATGGCGGACGCAAGGGAATGATGATGAATGACTTGTTTGTTTTGACTTTTTGTGGATGAGGGGTTCAGGAGGAATGTGCAGTCATCTTGGAGTAGTAGTATTTATAACCATGTAGTAATACACTCCTAAGTGGGAAACCGTTAAGGTTTTGATCGATGTGAACAGGTTTGCAATTTGGAATGTGACGGGACACATGCTCAAAATTTACTGACGGTTATAAGTGCGGCATTATTCCTGGAAGGCGTAACGTGGGCACATACGCCTTCTCGGCCCCGTACGTGGCGTTTGCACCATAGGGTGCACCGCAATAGGCAATGTCTGTACCATCGCGCACGGTTCTTTTAATTAGAATGTGTGTGCCCGTCTAGCGCACACACGTTGATCTATCTAACTGTTTCAATTTGTTGTGACTAATCGCAAACAGTTCATCCATGTGAAGTGTATGCCATCAATCGTAGACACATTGATCTGGCTGACCCATTTCTGTTCTGTTACCTAATCGCAAACAGTTAATCCTTCTGAAGCGTATGCCCTCGATCACACACACCTTGATCTGGCTGGTCGTTTCTTTTGTGTTGCCTTATCACAAATAGTTCATCCAAGTGAACCGTATGCTGTGTATCGCACACGCCTTCATCTGGCTGCCCGTTTCTTTTGTTCCTCCTCATCTCAAACAGTTAATTGAACTGAACCGTATGCCCTTCATCGCACATGAAACTAAAACAGGAACCGTGTTTGATGCATCCGTCATCGCAAACGTTTTATACATTTCTGACGGTTTTCATACAACACCATTTGCGATTATTGCATCACACATAGTTTCTCGAAGGGTCTCTGATCGTAGTGCCGCGTTAGTAGCATCCTGCAGTAGCGATGGAAGATATAGACAGCCCTAGTTGATACATGAGCTATTCGAGCATACAAAGCGGAATTTCAATTGAAGGATTAGAGTTTGGCACATACAAATTTACTTGGAACGACAGGTAAATGCCGCATATAGGAAGGTATGGTGGACTCATATGGAATAACTTTGGGGTTTATGGGAGTGGATGCACAAGCAGTATTCCCGCTTAGTACAAGTGAAGGCTAGAAAGAGACTGGAAAGTGACCAACTAGAGAGCGACAACAGTCATGAACATGCATTAAGATTAATCAACAATGAGTGCAACCATGAGTAGGATATAAATCACCGTGAACATAAATATCATGGAGGCTATGTTGATTTTCTTTCAACTACATGCATGAACATGTGCCAAGTCAAGCCACTCGAATCGTTCAAAGGAGGATACCACCCTATCATATCACATCACAACCATTTTAATAGCATGTTGGCACACAAGGTAAACCATTATTAACTCCTAGCTAATTAAGCATGGAATGGGCAACTATAATCTCTAATTGTCATTGCAGACATGTTTCATTCATAATAGGATGAATTAGGAATGATGAACTAATCATATTTACAAAAACAAGATAGGTCGAGTTCATACCAGCTTCTCTCATCTCATTCGGTCCATCATATATCGTCATTATTGCTTTTCACTCGCACGACCGAATGGTGTGGATAATAATAATAATAATAGTGCATGTGCATTGGATCTGAGAGCCACTCAAGGGAGAAGACAAGGTAATATGGGTTCTTGGTTAAATCAACAATAATGCATATGAGAGCCACTCAACATTTTCATCATGGTCTTCTCCTCTCGACCCCCAAAGAATAAGAAAAGAAATAAAACTATTTACACGGGAAAGCTCCCAACAAGCAAAAGAAGAACAAGAAATCTTTTTGGGTTTTCTTTTAATTACTACTATTACAGGCATGGAAAGTAAACTAGCTAAAAGCTACAAGTAATTTTTTTGGTTTTTCTAAAGGTTTTTCAAACACACAAGAAGAAGGCTTAGAAAAGAAAATAAACTAGCATGGATAGTACAATGAAAAAGTATGAGCACTAACAACTAGAATGAGTGTGTGAACATGAATGTAATGTCCATGAGGAATACGTACTCCCCTAAGCTTAGGTTTTTGTGAATGGAGCTTTGAGCAAAGAGATCGAAAATGGCAGCAAGAAGAGCTAGACACACGGGTTTGAGCTATGGGGGGATTTTTTCTGGAGGAAGATGAAGTGAGTGGGTGCTGGAGTAAGTGGAGGGGATCCACGTGGGTCCTACGAGGCAGGGGGCACGCCTTGTGCCCTCGTGGCCAAATGGTGGCCCCCCTGGTGCGTTCTCAGTGCCAAAAATTCTTATATATTCTACAAAAAAATCATATTTCATTTTCGGGATATTTGGAGAACTTTTATTTTTGGGGTATTTTTATTGCAAGGATAATTCTGAAAACAGACAGAAAATACTATTTTTTCTTTATTTAATCTAAATAAAAGAAAGTAAAAGGAGGGTAAAAAGATTTGTGCTTTCTAACTTCATCCATCTCGTGCTCATCAAAAGGAGTCCACTAACAAGGTTGATCAAGTCTTGTTAACAAACTCTTTCTGAATAACATGAAACCGGAGAACTTTCGAATAACACTAGGTTACCTCAATGGGGATATGCATGTCCCAACAATAAGAATATCATATGTATTCTTCACAGTACGAAGAGGGAATTCAAAACCTCCACTCCAATAGTAATCATTGAAATTTTTCCAATAGAATTGATACTGTGGACTTGAGGTTGTTTCCTCGAAAAGTGTGTTGTATGCTCATTACCATTAACATGAAAAGTGACATTGCCTTTGTTGCAATCAATAACAGCCCTTGCAGTATTCAAAAAGGGTCTACCAAGGATAATCGACATACTATCGTCATCAGGAATATCAAGAATAACAAAGTCCGTTAAAATAGTAACGTTTTCAACCACAACAGACACATCCTCACAGATATCGACAGGTATAGTAGTTGATTTATTGGCCATTTGCAAAGATATTTCAGTAGGTGTCAACTTATTCAAATCAAGTATATGATATAAAGAGAGAGGCATAACACTAACACCGGCTCCAAAATCACATAAAGCAGTTTTAACATAGTTTCTTTTAATGGGGCATGGTATAGTTGGTACTCCGGGATCTCCTAGTTTCTTTGGTATTCCACCTTTAAAGGTATAATTGGTAAGCATGGTGGAAATTTTAGCTTCCGATATCTTTCTTTTATTTGTAAAAATATCTTTCATATACTTAGCATAAGGATTCATTTTAAGCATATCAGTCAAACGCATACGCAAAAAGATAGGTCTAATCATTTCAGCAAAGCACTCAAAATCCTCATCATCCTTTTTTGGATGGTTTAGGAGGAAAAGGCATGGGTTTTTGAACCCATGGTTCTCTTTCTTTACCGTGCTTCCTAGCAATGAAGTCTCTCTTATCATAACGTTGGTTCTTTGATTGTGGGTTATCAAGATCAACAGCAGGTTCAATCTCTACATCATTGTTATTGCTAGGTTGAGCATCAACATGAACATCATCATGATCACTAGGTTCATGTTCATTACCAGATTGTGTTTCAGCATCAGAAATAGAAATATCATTGGGATTCTCAGGTGTGTCAACAACAGGTTCACTAGAAGCATGCAAAGTCCTATAATTTTTTCTTTTTTCTTCTTCTTAGAAGGACTAGGTGCATCAACATTAGTTCTCTGAGAATCTTGCTCAACTCTCTTAGGGTGGCCCTCAGGATAAAAAGGTTCCTGAGTCATTCTACCCCCTCTAGTCATAACTCTAATAGCATTATCATTTTTCTTATTATTTAATTCATTACGCAAATCATCTTGTCCTTTAAGCACTTGTTCTACCTAAGTGGTAACCATAGAAACATGTTCACTAATAAGTTTAAGGTCACCTTTAACTCTAGACATATAATCACTCAAGTGTTCAACCATATAAGAATTATGTTTCAATTGTCTACCAACATAAGCATTGAAGTTTTCTTGTTTAACAATAAAATTATCAAACTCATACAAGAATTGGCTAGCAGACTTATTACAAGGAATATCACCTTCATCAAATCTATAGAGAGAATTTACCTTTACTACCTGTGTCGGGTTATTAAGACCATGTATTTATTCAATAGGTGGTAAATTCTTAACATCTTCAGCTTTAATACCCTTTTCTTTCATAGATTTCTTTGCCTCTTGCTTACCTTCAGGACTGAGAAATAGAATACCCCTTTTCTTCGGAGTTGGCTTAGGAGTTGGTTCAGGAAGTGTCCAATCATTATCATTACTCAATATATTATTCAATAGCAATTCAGCTTGCTCAATAGTTCTTTCCCTGAAAACACAACCAGCACAACTATCCAGCTGGTCTCTGGAAGCATCGGTTAGTCCATTATAAAAGATATCAAGTATTTCATTTTTCTTGAGAGGATGATCAGGCAAAGCATTAAGTAATCGGAGAAGCCTCCCCCAAGCTTGTGGGAGACTCTCTTCTTCAATTTGCACAAAATTATATATTTCCCTTAAGGCAGCTTGTTTCTTATGAGCGGGGAAATATTTAGCAGAGAAGTAATAAATCATATCCTGGGGACTACGCACACAACCAGGAGCAAGAGAATTAAACCATATTTAGCATCACCCTTTAATGAGAACGGAAATAACTTAAGGATATAGTAGTAACGAATTTTTTCCTCATGGGTGAATAGGGTGGCTATATCATTCATCTTAGTAAGATGTGGCACAACAATTTCAGATTCATAGCCATAAAAAGGATCAGATTCAGCCAAATAATTAACTCAGGATCGACAGAGAAATCATAATTCTTATCAAAAATACAGATATGTGAAATAGCAAAAGCAGGGTCATATTTCATTCTAGCATTTGAAGACTTTTATTTCAGCTTAGCTAACAGTTTCTTAAGATCATATCTATCTTTGCAAGAAAGAAGGTCTCTAGCAGTTTCTTCGTCCATAACATAACCCTCAGGCACATCAGGCAATTCATATCTAGGGGGAGAATCTTCATCATCACTTCCATAAATATTATCTATTTAAATAATTTCATTTTCTCTAACCCTAGCAAGTTGTTCATCAAGAAATTCACCTAATGCCATGGTATTATCAAGCATAGAAGTAGTTTCATCATAAGCATCATGAATAGCAGAAGTGGCATCATCAATAACATGCGACATATCAGAATCAATAACAGGTGTAGGTGTGGCAAATTTACTCATAACAGAAGGTGAATCAAGTGCAAAGCTAGATGGCAGTTCCTTACCTCCCCTCATAGTTGAGGGAAAAATCTTGGTTCTTTCATCTTTCAAGTTCCTCATAGTGATCAACAGATATAAATCCCAAGTGACTCAAAGAATAGAGCAATGCTCCCCGGCAACGGTGCTAGAAAATAGTCTTGATAACCCACAAGTATAGGGGATCGCAACAGTTTTCAAGGGTAGAGTATTCAACCCAAATTTATTGATTCGACACAAGGGGAGCCAAAGAATATTCTCAAGTATTAGCAGTTGAGTTGTCAATTCAACCACACCTAAAAGACTTAATATCTGCAGCAAAGTATGTAGTAGCAAAGTAGTATGGAAGTAATGGTAACGGTGGCAAAAGTAACATTAGTAGTTTTTGTAGCAATCGTAACAGTGGCAACGGAAAAGTAACTAAGCAAAGATCAATATGTGAAAAGCTCATAGGTAAAGGATCAATGATGGATAATTATGTCGGATGCGATTCTTCATGCAACAGTTATAACATAGCGTGACACAGAACTAGCTCCAGTTCATCAATGTAATGTAGGCATGTATTCCGAATATAGTCATACGTGCTTATGGAAAAGAACTTGCATGACATCTTTTGTCCTACCCACCCGTAGTAGCGGGGTCCGATTGGAAACTAAGGGATATTAAGGCCTCCTTTTAATAGAGTACCGGACCAAAGCATTAACACTTAGTGAATACATGAACTCCTCAAACTACGGTGATCACCGGGAGTGGTCCTGATTTGTCACTTCGGGGTTGCCGGATCATAACACATAGTAGGTGACTATTGACTTGCAAGATAGGATCAAGAACTCACATATATTCATGAAAACATAGTAGGTTCAGATCTGAAATCATGGCACTCGGGCCCTAGTGACAAGCATTTAGCATAGCAACATCAATCTTAGAACATAATGGATACTAGGGATCAAACCCTAACAAAACTAAGTTGATTACATGGTAAATCGCATCCAACCCATCACCGTCCAGCAAGCCTACGATGAGATTACTCACGCACGGCGGTGAGCATCATGAAACTGGTGATTGAGGATGGTTGATGGTGACGATGGCGACAGATTCCCCTCTCCGAAGCCCCGAACGAACTCCGGATCAGCCCTCCCGAGGAAGATTAGGGCTTGGCGGCGGCTCCGTATCGTAAAACGCGATGAATCCTTCTCTCTGTTTTTTTCTCCCCGAAAGTGAATATATGGAGTTGGGGTTGAGGTCGGTGGAGTCCCAGGGGGGCCACGAGGCAGGGGGCGTGCCCTAGGGGGCGCGCCCTGCACCCTCGTGGACTGGGTGTGGGGCCCCTGATGCTGATTCTTTCACTAGTATTTTTCATTAATTCAAAAATGTGTCTCCGTGGAGTTTCAAGTCATTCCGAGAACTTTTATTTCTGCACAAAAATAACACCATGGCAGTTCTGCTGAAAACAGCGTCAGTCCGGGTTAGTTCCATTCAAATCATGCTTGTTAGAGTCCAAAACAAGGGAAAATGTGTTTGGAAAAGTAGATACGTTGGAGACGTATCACCAAGCACAATGGAAACTATCGTGGACTTAACACGGTAGATGCCCTAGCGACAGGACTTATGTGTGGAGCCATCGTGACGTAGTTAGCTTGAAGGGGTTAAACGGGACAAAAGAAACAGAGGGTTTACCCAGGTTCGGCCCCTCTCAATGAGGTAAAAGCCTACTCCTGCTTTAGGTTGCATTGCTTGGGTTTCAAACTAGGGAGCGAATACGCTTGACCTAGTTCTCGACTTGTTGTTTCTTGTCCTCAACCTACCGCCGGGTCACCCCTTTATATACACAGGTTGATGCCCGGCGGCTTACAGAGTCCCGACCGGCTCATACACAATGTGTCCGGCTCGGTGAATAACTAAGCTTGCTTTACAATCCAAGTTATACATATGGCGGTTCATCCTCCTGGGCCTCAAGTCGCCTCTGGGTCTTGAGTTGTCAATAGGCTTGCCATGACCTGCCATCTTCATTTATAAGTCACCAATGGTATGACCCGGCCCCTCCTGGGAGGTTCATACCCAATAGTTATATCCCCAACATTAGTCCCCGGGTTGATTTGAACTTGTTCACATCAATCTTTAATGCTTGACTTGTCAAAATCTTGCATCATCCATTTTTTGAACTTTGTTGTAACGCACCGTGACGTCAGCTCACAGAACCATGTTAACCCGCCATGATCTCATCTTACATTAACTTCACCTAGAGCTTAGTATGTCTCAACGGATCTTTTCATTCAATGAATATCCCGAAAATCGAGGCGTTCGTATAGCCTCATAACCATTTTTGGCCTCCTCGATTCCCGCACATGCCATCTGGTCATTGCCTTATAAATAGGGAGGGGGTTCCTTGTCTTCACTTTTTTCCCCTCACCCCCTCGTGTTCGTCTTCCTCTCCCGACTCCTCTGCAGACCAAGCTCCGCCGCCGTCGAACTCCGTCCGCTGCACCAACTCAGGCCGCTGCATCAACCTGATTAGACCAGAGAACGTCGGTGCACCACCGCTGTCCATCAACGTCTGTAAGTACTCATCTCATTATACCTCAGATCTGCATTATGGTTTACTTTATTCATCGGTGTTCTTTGCCATTCTTTGTTTTCTCCTTTAGCTCGAGTAGCTTTTTGATCTGAACATGGCATGAAACTTGTGCGGTAGCAGTTTAGCATTCATTTTTAATATCAGAATACCTTCTCTCCATAGAAGATCTCATCGGAGCACACAAACTTTTCTGCTGCCGCCACCTTAGGTTAGAATTTACTGCCTTTTCTGAACTGCTGCAGATCCAAAATTACAGCTCCAGTTTGTAAAATCTGTTTGTCCATCACTTAGCAAAATTTTCACTTATAGATTTGAAGTATCACAATTACTATGGCGTCTTATACCATAAACCGTGATCCACCATATAACATTAAGCCCCATTTAAGCCACCATCATACACTTCATAACCTGCATAACCCAGCAATATTCTTTGGTTTAACCATGCTTGCTTATTCATCCTCATAATTTGGTTATGCATAATGTATTTGACTTCTAAACTCTGGCCGGCTTAACAGCATAATCCTTAACCCGGCAGGTACCATTAGTCCCCTTTTAAGCCACCAATATGAATACCCTCGTATTTCAATGTCCATCTTCCGATTTTAACGTTTTAGCCGTTTGTAGCGCTTTTAACTTTGACTCATTGGTCCGGCTTAGCAGTTTAATCTTAAACCGGCAATATTTCTTTCTTTTAGGCCTTTATCCTCAAAATGGGCAAGACTGTCACTGCCTGTAACTGGGTCGTTTCTTGGGTCACCGAGGAAGACTTGAACGAAAATATTCAGACAGGCATCTTAGCCGAAAAAGATGTCATCCATTGGAGGGTCCCACGCACTGAAACCCCTCCTGAACCCAAGGATGGTGAATTGATTGTCTTCACTGATCACATGCTCCGAGGCTTCAGCCCTCCCGGCTCAAAATTCTTCTGCGATGTGCTGCATTTTTTCAAGCTCCATCAGCAAGTTATCGGACCAAACTCCATTTCAAACATCTGCAACTTTCAAGTATTCTGTGAGGTGTACCTTCAACAATAGCCCACCGTAGAACTATTTAGGGAATTTTATTATTTAAATCGGCAGAACGAGTTCACAGAGGGGCCTGATGTCTACTACACAACTTTATTCTTGTAGACACGTGGTTGGCCTCCAAGCACAGAGTTTTGTAGGACAATAGCAATTTTCCCTCAAGTGGATGACCTAAGGTTTATCAATCTGTGGGAGCTGTAGGATGAAGATGGTCTCTCTCAAACAACCCTGCAATCAAATACAAGAAATCTCTTGTGTCCCCAACACACCCAATACAATGGAAAATTTTATAGGTGCACTAGTTCGGCAAAGAGATGGTGATAAAAGTGTAATATTGATGGTAGAAATTATTTTTATAATCTAAATGAATAAAAAACAACAAGGTAGCAAATAGTAAATGGGCACAAAACGATATTGCAATGCTTGAAAATGAGGCCTAGGGTCTGTACTTTCGCTAGTGCAACCTCTCAACAATGCTAACATAGTTGGATCATATGATTATCCCTCAAAGTGCAATAAAGAATCACTCCCGAGTTCCTATTAGCGGAGAACAAAAGATAGAAATTGTTTGTAGGGTACGAAACCACCTCAAAGCTATTCTTTCCGTTCAATCTATTCAAGAGTGCGTACTAAAATAACACAAAGCTATTATTTCCGTTCGATCTATCCTAGAGTTCGTACTAAAATAACACCAAAGCAAATTCATATTCATAATACTCAATCCACACAAAGAACTACAAGGAGACCCCAAAGTTTCTATAGGAGAAAAGATAATAAAAACGTGCATCAACCCCTATGCATAAATTACCCCAATGTCACCTCGGGAATCCGCAAGTTGAGTGCCATAACATACATCAAGTGAATCAATAGGATACCCCATTGTCACCACAAGTATTCATACCGCAAGACATACATCATGTGTTCTCATATCTGAACATTCAATCCGACAAGAC
Organism: Triticum urartu; assembly: GCF_003073215.2. NCBI lineage: Eukaryota > Viridiplantae > Streptophyta > Magnoliopsida > Poales > Poaceae > Triticum > Triticum urartu. The sequence continues at coordinate 412,350,196 of NC_053025.1, forward strand.
AAAACTTCAAAGGCTAAAGACTCAGTTCATCACAACAAGAGTATATAGGGGAGAAACATCATATGATCCGACTATATTAACAAAGCCCATGATATAGATCACGAGAGAGAGAGAGAGATTAAACACATAGCTACTGGTACAAACCCTCAACCCCGAGGGTGGACTACTCCATCATCATCGTGGTGGCCGCCGGGATGATGAAGATGGCCACCGAAGATGATTCTCCCTCCGGCATGGTGCCGGAACGGGTCTAGATTGGTTTTCGGTGGCCACGGAGCCTTGCGGCGGTGGAACTTCTGATCTAGGATTAACCCCAAGGGGTTTCGGAATATTTGGGAATTTATAGTGCAAATAAGGGGTACGGGAGGCCTTCGAGGTGAGCACAACCCACTAGGGCGCACCTGGGGGCCCAGGCACAACCTGGTGGGTTGTGCCCCCCTCAGGAACCCCCCAGGTGCAGCTCTGGCCCATTGGCAGTGTTCTGGTCCATAAAATATCCTCAAAAAGGTTCGCGATGTTTGGACTCCGTTTGATATTGATTCTCTGCGATCTAAAAAAACTAGCAAAAAATAGCAACTGGCACTAGGCACTGGGTCAATAGGTTAGTCCCAAAAAATGATATAAAGTTGCTATAAAATGATTGTAAAACATCCAAGAATGATAATATAACAGCATGAATACTTCATAAATTATAGATACGTTGGAGACGTATCAGCATCCTCAAGCTTAATTCCTACTCGTCCTCGAGTAGGTAAATGATAAAAGAAATAATTTATGAAGTGTGAAAGCTAGCAAAGTGCATATGTTTGATCAATGATAATTTCAATCACTTCTCCTAGCATCATAATAGCAATTCCTTCTTATAAAACTTCTCATATTACAGTAGCAGCCAATTCACATGTTAAGGTTCAAACAATGAACTCTTTTGAAGCTCAACAACCTATGTTCTCACTCAGCAAGGAATTGTAATTCAACTTATTCAACGGAGTTTAAGTAAGAGCTCCACATACTCAACCATCATATAGTCTTGTATGATTGGTAACACTACCGCATACACATGAGCAAAACGTTTCAACCAGACACATAGAAAGATAGGGGCTTATTGTTTTGCCTCCCAACGTATTCACCTCAAGGGTCATGTCAACAATAATAACTCATGCTACCCATGTTCGACTGGACATATGTGCCTAGATCTTTCCTCACCACATGATGCTTGCCAAAAGAGAAATATAAAAAGGAATAGAGAGAAAAACTTTGAATCTTTACATAAAAAAAATACATAAAAGTAAAATATAGGCCCTTCACAGAGGGAAGCAGAGGTGGCCATGCGCTTATTTGTTTGTATGCTCAACCCCTTAGTGCAAAAGAACGTCACGTTATATTACCCCTTATGATAGCAACCTTTATTATGCAGTGCGTCGCTTTTATTACTTTGTCATCACAAGTTCGTACAACGCTTAATTTGCTCTTACACTAAATGATCTAACACTTTTAGAAGCAACTTTTATTGCCTTATTGCACTGATGACAACTTACTTGGAGGATATTGCTCAATCCTTAGGTAGGTATGGTGGACTCTTGAAAATAAGATTTGGGTTTAAGGGTTTTTGGATGCACAAGTAGTATCTCTACTTGGTGCGGAATTTTTGGCTAGCAAGGATGGGGGGCAAGCACCACATGTTGAAGGATCTATGACAATATAACTTGAATGTGAATATGAACAAACATAAACCATTACAATGTCTTCCTTGTCCAACGCCAACAATTTTGGCATATAATATTTTGATGGGGGCTCACAATCACAAAAGATTTCCATGATAGTGTATTTATATGTGAAAGTTCTCTTCCTTATACTAATTATTCGTGAATTGCCTGTATGACCAATATTTTGATTGTCAAGTCTCAAAATATTTCACTTTCTAAACCCAATGTGAAGCTACCACTAGGCATGATATGATTTCAACTTCATGACATTCAATTTATTCAACAATTTACTCATAGGATATAAGTGAAGCACAAGAGTAAATGACATAGAAAAGAGCTTCGTTGACGGGATGTGAATGCCGCTTACTTAGCCTCCCTGGCAACTATTTGAGGACTCTATTCTATTTAAAACTTTCAGATCTAAGTACTTTATTAGAACAGCAAGAAAAAAATAAAATGACAATCCAAGGATAGCATCCATCATGTGAAGAAGCAAAAACTTAGGCTCAACCGATACTAACCGATAATTGTTGAAGAAGAAAGGTGGATGCCTACCGGGGCATCCCCAAGCTTAGATGCTTGAGACTTCTTGAAATATTATCTTGGGGTGCCTTGGGCATCCCCAAGCTTGAGCTTTTGTGTCTCCTTAATTCTTCTCAAATCACATTTTTCCTAAATCTCCAAAACTTCATCCACACAAAACTCAACAAGAACTCGTGAGATAAGTTAGTATAAATCAATGCAACAACCTTATCATTCTCTACTGTAGCAAATCACTAAAATTATTATTCAACATTGCACAGTAAATGCATCTACATATTTAATACTCCTATCCTCAAATAGAATCATTAAACAAACAAACATAACAGCAATCTGTCAAAATAGTACAGTCTGTAAAGAATGCAAGAGTATTAATACTTCCCTAACTCCAAAAATTATGAAAATTTACCACACCGTAGAAAATTTATCAGATCTTATTTTGTAGACACGTGTTGGGCCTCCAAGCGCAGAGTTTTGTAGGACAGTGGCAATTTTCCCTCAAGTGGATGACCTAAGGTTTATCAATCCATGGGAGGCGTAGGATGAAGATGGTCTCTCTCAAACAACCCTGCAATCAAATACAAGAAATCTCTTGTGTCCCCAACACACCCAATACAATGGCAAATTGTATAGGTGCACTAGTTCGGCGAAGAGATGGTGATAAAAGTGTAATATTGATGGTAGAAATATATTTTTATAACCTGAATAGATAAAAACAACAGGGTAGCAAATAGTAAACGGGCACAAAAACGGTATTGCAATGCTTGAAAATGAGGCCTAGGGTCCGTACTTTCGCTAGTGCAACCTCTCAACAATGCTAACATAGTTGGATCATATGATAATCCCTCAAAGTGCAATAAAGAATAACTCCCGAGTTCCTATTAGCGAAGAACAAAAGATAGAAATTGTTTGTAGGGTATGAAACCACCTCAAAGCTATTCTTTTCGTTCGATTTATTCAAGAGTTCGTACTAAAATAACACAAAGCTATTCTTTCCCTTCGATCTATCCTAGAGTTCGTACTAAAATAACACCAAAGCAAATTCATATTCATAATACTCAATCCACACAAAGAACTACAAGGAGACCCCAAAGTTTCTATCGAAGAAAAGATAATAAAAACGTGCATCAACCCCTATGCATAAATTACCCCAATGTCTCCTCGGGAATCCGCGAGTTGAGTGCCATAACATACATCAAGTGAATCAATATGATATCCCAATGTCACCTCAAGTATTCATACCATAAGACATACATCATGTGTTCTCATATCTAAACATTCAATCCGACAAGACAAAACTTTGAAGGGTAAAGACTCAATTCATCACAACAGGAGTATAGAGGGGAGAAACATCATATGATCTGACTATATTAACAAAGCCCATGATATAGATCATGAGAGAGAGAAAGAGAGATTAAACACATAGCTACTGGTATACACCCTCAGCCCCGAGGCTGGACTACTCCCTCCTCATCATGGTGGCCGCCGGGATGATGAAGATGGCCACCGAAGATGATTCCCCCCTTCGGCAGGGTGCCAGAACGGGTCTAGATTGGTTTTCGGTGGCTACAGAGCCTTGCAGCGGTGGAACTTCTGATCTAGGTTAATCTCGAGGGGTTTCAGAATATTTGGGAATTTATAGTGCAAAGAAGGGGTATGGGAGGCCACCGAGGTGAGCACAATGCACCAGGGCGTGCCTAGGGGCCTAGGCGCGCCCTACTGGGTTTTGCCCCCCTCGGGGCACCCCCCAGGTGCAGCTCTGGCCCCTTGGAAGTGTTCTGGTCCATAGGAAATCCTCAAAAAGTTTCATGGTGTTTGGACTCCGTTTGATATTGATTTTCCACAATGTAAAAAAAGCAAGCAAAAAACAGCAACTGGCACTAGGCACTGGGTCAATTGGTTAGTCCCAAAAAATGATATAAAGTTGCTATAAAATGATTGTAAAACATCCAAGAATGATAATATAACAGCATGAATACTTCATAAATTATAGATATGTTGGAGACGTATCAGGGCCCAGCCTAGAATTAGGCGGCATTTCTATACAACAACGGAATGAAGCCACTTTCCCAGCTGCCACTCTGCACAGTCATCCCAAAGACTGGAACCAAACCTAGTTTTATTGCAAAGACACTTCTCCGGAAGGGGAAAATCCTCTGCCGGGTTAGCGCGCTAGCCGACTTAGCAACAGGCATCCCCTTGCGAACCGCATCAGCACAAAGGAACGGGCCGCCCATTTTTTCAAAATTAGAGCCTTCATGGCTAACTGTTTAACCGGCATTGACCTCGTCCGGTGCTGGGTTTCATGGAGGATATTGCCCCTAAGTCGTTGACCCGGCTTAATGTGTGATTTCAAAGATCCGCTTCACCACTGCTAGATAGAAATGACTGACAATGATATCAATAATATGACCAAATCTCTACAAAACAAGAGTCTAGAAGTCTACAGCAAAGTTGGACTGAATCCTTTCTGCGTTCTCAACCAACCGCCAGCTATAAGCTTTTAAGATATTTATGGTTTAAGAATTGTCTTTCATTTAAATTATCTTCTCATAACCCACTTTATTTGCACAGGCCGATTCTCCTTTCTGTAAGAAGAAACTAGATAAGTCGGTCAAGAAGACCCGAAACAAAGAGCAAAGCTACCAAAAAGCCTGCCAAGAAGAAGACCAATCCCGCCGAGTTATTCAACTTGGATGATAATGATGATGATGAGTCGGAGGTAGAACTTGATTCCCTTGGCTCATTTTTGTACATCTTATTGACAATGACCATTATCAGGATGATGCAGAGGCCAGCCGTGCAGATGATGAAGAGGTAATTACTCTTTCCTCCGGCTCAGAACCTATGCCAACGCAGAAAACTCGACAGGCAAGCCGGAAAGTAAGATTTTCTCACCCTTTAGCTTACTTGGATCCTAACTTGATTTTGAAGAAACAGCAGCATGAAGCTCGCCTCACAACCCGGAATAGCGGCGGTGGGGTTTTATCCTCCGACTTACCCAACACACCGGCTCCTCGCAAGCGCCGCGCCAAGGTTGCTCACATTTCTAACTTAGCTTATCCCACGACGGGTCTTTTTCGTCAACCTCTTAACTCTTCCAACTCAAATTATCAGGGAACATCTCACTCATCCTCCGGCGACTCAACAGGAACTCAAATCCCATTCTTCAAGATCATGCCCGGGTAAGAATGTTAAGACTATCCACTTTGAATCATGCATTTAATTGTCATATTAATGCTATCTTGTACTTCATTTTCAGTGCTATGGCAAAGCCCAGCAAGAAGCGGAAAATTGATAAACTGGCTGAAGAGCCCAAAATCGTTGATCCGGCGAAACATGCCACATCCAAGACTTTGCATGAAGTTTCAGAAACTGGTATGGACGACTTGCCACCAGAACACCCAATCACTGCGGATCACATAAATGTTGATCCGAAGACAGCTAAGCCACCCAGTCCTGTAGAACCGGCTCAAGAGACTGAAGATATAATGATTACTGGCACAGACTATACAGCCCCAAACAACCCCATTGCCCTATCCAAACACAACGCCAAAGAGGAGTTCTCTGATGCTGATAAAGGCAAATGGAAAGTGGATTTAGAAGGCTATGCTCAATTTAGTGCTCAAGAGATCCACTCTGGTTATTTGAACCGCCTTCACACAAGCCGTGACTTCTAAGCCGGCTTGGTCAACCTGATGAGGGAGCGCTTTGAGGTAAACATTATCATCTTTTCCATATATATATATATATATATATCTGTGAGCCGCCAAGTCTACTGGATATGATAAACTTGAATAAGCTGTGGACTTCAAACATTCTTGTTGAACTTGATATCCATGTCATAGCCTGTTTAGAACTGTAGAATCAACAAGTAGCTCCCAAGGGCCGGCTTAAGCTGTATACCTAAAGCCGAGTCTTCAAAATATGGCTTGTAATTTCACATACGTTGCTCGCCAGGACCGGCTTATACTGACAAGTTAAGCTGGATCTTCAAGTAACAATGAACAAATTTGCACCTGTAGCCCCCAAGGGCAGGTTTAATCATCATGAATAAGCCAGGACTTATCACCATTACTATCAATAAAATCCAGCTGGTAGCCCCCATGAGTCGCCTATAGTCATAGTAGTGTAACCGGGTCATCATAGAATTGTTTTGAAAAAAAGAAATATTCATTAGCCCCCAAGCCAAGTAAAATACATGTATTATGCTTGGGACTTCAAATAATATGATCATAATGCTTCCTATCTTATTCATGCTGCAGGCTGAATTAAGCATAAAGGAATCCCAAGTCAATGATCTGAGGCCCAACATTGAAACCCAACAATCTGAGACTTCAAAAGCCAAATCAGAGCTAAAGACTGCATTGGAAAACATTGAGCAGTGGAAACAAAACTTCAGTACTGACAACATCGACTGGGAGACCGAGAAGGCGGCTCTGTTAAAAAGAGCAGAGGATGCCGAAGCAGCCCTGAAATCAGTAACTGGTGAATTGTCCGGTTTAAGGCATCAAATAAACAGCATGACGTCGGCCATCTTCGGTAAGTAGCAAAAAATACTCTCCTTTGCACCAACTGTATATCATAATCATCTGTCGGTTTACCAATATTTTTACTAATGTAGGCTCTCGAAGTGCCAAGCTGGGTTCAGACATGCGCATCAATCTTAAAACTGTCTATACTCTAGTAGAGCAGCTATACACTGGTGCTCAATGGACAATCTCCGCTGCTACTCATAAGAAATAGTCGCCCTCCCTCATCAAGGAAACACTGGAGAAGCTATCGGTGTTGCCCCGAAGAATTGAAGATTTAAAGCGATCAGCCGCCAGAGCTAGCGCCATGACTGCCCTAAGCCGAGCCAAGGCATGGCAAGCAAATCTTGATCCAGAAGATTTGGCCAATGGCTGCCCTAGTGTAAAAGAAGACGGGTCTCCCTTCAGTGCTGGTGATTTTGCAAAGATAGCAAGGGAAATGCATCCATTAGCAAGCAAGCTGGCCAAAGACACAGATCTATCCCAATATTAGGCGGCTTATGACACTGAGAACAAGAAGGTGAAAGCGCCAGTTCATCAAGAGGTGGATCTCATCCCGCCGACTCGTAAGCACACCTTCGCTCCTGACATTGATCCATCAAGTTTTATAGATGACGAAGCTGTGTTTAGAGCTTTGACCAGTATCAACTGTGCTATGCCTAACTTCCAGCCAATGGGTAACCAAGGAGAAGAAGAAGCAGCGCAGGATGACACGGAAGCTTCGACCCGCCAAGACTAGAAGTCTTAATTCATGAGTCGGTTTACCAACCACAGCATTTGGATGTTGTGTATATCAAAAATACTTACTGTTTTGTGGCCATATGATGCCCTGTAATAGGCTAGTTGAAAAACCATGATCTGTCACGCCATCGTGCGTGTTTATTTGCATAACACTGTCGATTTGTCATTCGAAGATCTGCCACTTATGCTTATAATATCATCAAGTATGCAATGCTTATCATTTGTTCGTGCACATAAGCAGATAACAGGTGCCCTGGCGGTTTACCCGAGGGCGGGTCAAAATACCCCATAGAAAAAACCACTGGTGACTGAATAGTCCATAACCAAGGCGGGTTTATCAAAAACCTCATATAATTACAACAGAATAAATACCATACCTATGATATTTGTTCACACTGCCGACTTACCATGCGATGTGTAGTAAGGGTAACAGCCCAAAGTCTTAGAGCACAATGCCCTGTTCAATTTATTCATACCACTGGCTTACAACGCCATATACAGCAAGGGTAACATCCCAAAGCTTAGAGCACAGAACTCCAAGCAGATAATCATCACACACTGGCGACTTAAAGTCCAAGCCAGGCTAGGTTAACAAAACTCCGGATAGATTCATATATGAATCATAAGGCAACATGGCCCTAATCAATTTTCAACCATATATCAACATGGCACCAAAGATGAGCCTCAAAAAACATTCCAAGCAAACATAAATCAGAAGAAACAAGGCATTCATAGGCTGCCAAGCCTCAATGTCAAGTGCTATTCAAGGGCCGCACATCCGCTGAGTTAAACCTTAATTCAAACCTGTAAGCTGGACCTCACATGACCAATCGCCGTTCTAACTTTGACAAATTCAGGGTCTTTATAATATTGATTGTCAAGAGTACGGTGAGTCATTCCAGGATTACCTCGTCGGAGTGGCAGGCAAACAAAGGCAGGATAACCCGGATTTTTGGTGAATACACCTGGCGTCCAAGCCTATTACAAGGGACAACAAAGCTCTGTTCATTAACAAGGAGCCCCCAAGTAATATTTCATCCAGGCGTATAAGCCGGATCAGTAGGGTAATCGTGGCTATGCTCAATGAGAAGGAAGCCCCCAAGCAATGTGCAATCAAGGCATACAAGCCAGATCAAGAGGGTTGTCATAGCTATGCTCAATGAGCAGGAAGCCCCCAAGCGATCTTATGAAGAGACAATAAAGACTCACATTCTCAAAAACGAAACGACAGAGGCCCTAAAATCTCAGGGATGCCGGCTGATACGTCTCCAATGTATCTATAATTTTTGATTGTTCCATGCTATTATATTATCAACCTTGGAAGTTTTATATGCATTTATATGCTATTTTATATGATTTTTGGGACTAACCTATTAACCAAGAGCCCAGTGCCAGTTTCTGTTTTTTCCTTGTTTTAGAGTATCGCACAAAAGGAAAATCAAACAGAGTCCAATTGACCTGAAACTTCATGGAACTTATTTTTGGACCAAAAGAAGCCCACGGAGTCTCGGAGTTGGACCGGGAGAGTCCCGGGCTGCCCACAAGGGTGGGGGGCGCGCCCACCCCCCTTGGCGTGCCCCCTGCCTCGTGGACAGCCCGGAGGTCCACCGACGTACTTCTTCCTCCCATATAAACCCATATACCCTAAAACCATCGAAGAGCAGAATAGATCGGGTGTTCCGCCGCCAGAAGCCTCCATAGCCACCGAAAACCAATCTAGACCCGTTTCGGCACTCTGTCGGAGGGGGCAATCCCTCTCTGGTGGCCATCTTCATCATCACGACGCTCTCCATGATGAGGAGGGAGTAGTTCTCCCTCGGGGCTGAGGTTGGATCTTATGATGTTTCTCCCCCTCTACTCTCTTGTAATGGATTGAGTTTTCCCTTTGAAGTTATCTTATCGGATTGAGTCTTTAAGGATTTGAGAACACTTGATGTATGTCTTGCATGGGATACCCGTGGTGACAGTGGGGTATTCTATTAATCCACTTGATGTATGTTTTGGTGATCAACTTGCGGGTTCCGCCCATGAACCTATGCATAGGGGTTGGCACACGTTTTCATCTTGACTCTCCGGTAGAAACTTTGGGGCACTCTTTGAAGTACTTTGTGTTGGTTTGAATAGATGAATCTGAGATTGTGTGATGCATATCATATAATCATACCCACGGATACTTGAGGTGACATTGGAGTATCTAGGTGACATTAGGGTTTTGGTTGACTTGTGTCTTAAGGTGTTATTCTAGTATGAACTCTATGATAGATTGAACAGAAAGAATAGCTTCATGTTATTTTACTACGAACTCTTGAATAGATCGATCAGAAAGGATAACTTTGAGGTGGTTTCGTACCCTACCATAATCTCTTCGTTTCTTCTCCGCTATTAGTGACTTTGGAGTGACTCTTTGTTGCATGTTGAGGGATAGTTATGTGATCCAATTATGTTATTATTGTTGAGAGAACTTGCACTAGTGAAAGTATGAACCCTAGGCCTTGTTTCAACGCATTTCAATACCGTTTGTGCTCAGTTTTATCATTAGTTACCTTGCTGTTTTTATATTTTTCAGATTACAAAAACCTATATCTACCATCCATATTGCACTTGTATCACCATCTCTTCGCCGAACTAGTGCACCTATACAATTTACCATTGTATTGGGTGTGTTGGGGACACAAGAGACTCTTTGTTATTTGGTTGCAGGGTTGTTTGAGAGAGACCATCTTCATCCTACGCCTCCTATGGATTGATAAACCTTAGGTCATCCACTTGAGGGAAATTTGCTACTGTCCTACAAACCTCTGCACTTGGAGGCCCAACAACGTCTACTAGAAGAAGGTTGTGTAGTAGACATCAAGCTCTTTTTTGGTGCTGTTGCCGGGGAGGTTAGCGCTTGAAGGTATATCTTTAGATCTTCCAATCGAATCTTTTAGTTTCTTGTTTTATCACTAGTTTAGTTTATAAAAGAAAACTACAAAAAAATGGAATTGAGTTTGCCTCATACGCTTCATCTTTTTAATATCTTTCGTGGGTATGATGGAAAGGAAAATTGTGCCAAAGTGTTAGAAGAAGAATGCATTAGAATGTTTGGCACGAAATATTTGAATGATGAGCATGATTGCAATGTTTTTAGTATGAATTCCTTGAATATCCATGATGCTAATCATATGCAAAGCCACAAGCTTGGGGAAGCTATGTTTGATGAAGATGATATTTTTTTGTCCCCCAAGTTTTGATGAGCAAATTTATTATGATGAGAGCATGGCCCCTATTTATGATGATTATTGTGATGACTTGTATGCTATAAAGATTAATGATATTCATGAAACTTTTCATCACGATTTTAACTTTCAATACGATTATGCCTCACATGATAGTTATTTTGTTGAGTTTGCTCCCACTATTATTCATGAGAAGAATTTTGCTTATGTGGAGAGTAATAAAATTTCTATGCTTGTAGATCATGAAAATAATGCTTTCTGTGATGGTTATATTGTTGAATTCATTCATGATGCTACTGAAAATTATTATGAGGGAGGAATATATGCTTGTAGGAATTGCAATAATATCAAGTTTCCTCTCTCTATGTTGAAAATCTTGAAGTTATGCTTGTTTTGCCTTCCTATGCTAGTTGATTATTGTTCCCACAAGTTATTTGCTCACAAAATCCCTATGCATAGGAAGTGTGTTAGACTTAAATGTGCTAGTCATATTCTTCATGATGCTCTCTTTATGTTTCAATTCTTATCCTTTATGTGAGCATTGTTGAAATCATCATGCCTAGCTAGGGGCGTTAAACGATAGCGCTTGTTGGGAGGCAACCCAATTTTATTTTTTTTCCTTGATTTTTGTTACTGTTTAGTAATAAATAATTCATCTAGCCTCTGTTTATATGTAGTTTTATGTTTTAATTAGTGTTTGTGCTAAGTAGAACCTTTGGGAAGACTTGGGGAAAGTCTTTGCGATCATGCTGTAAAAAACAGAAACTTTAGCACTCACGAGATTTGCAGCTTTTTTTATTGGAGAGTGCTACTTAGTTAATTATTTTTGAATATGATTAATAGATAAATTCCTCACGTCCAGCAATTTTTTTTAGAATTTTTGGGGTTCCAGAAGTTTGTGTTAGTTACAGATTACTACAGACTGTTCTTTGGGGTTCCAGAAGTTTTGGAGCTATATTTTTATTCGCCACATGATATGTGTTTTGCTTGGAGTGTCATTTTATTTTATTTAGTTTTGCTTGCTGTTTGAATAAAATACCAAGATCTTAAATCATTAAATGTTAGAGAGTCTTCATATAGTTGCATAATTATTCGACTACTCATTGATCTTCACTTATATCTTTCGGAGTAGTTTGTTGTTGCTCTAGTGCTTCACTTATATCTTTTTAGAGCACGGTTGTGGTTTTATTTTATAGAAATAGATGAACTCTCATGCATCACTTATATTATTTTGAGAGTCCTAAACAGCATGGTAATTTGCTTTGGTTATAAATTTAGTCCTAATATGGTGGGCATCCAAGAGGGATATAATAAAAACTTTCATATAGAGTGCATTGAATACTATGAGAAATTTGATACTTGATAATTGTTTTGAGATATGAAGATGGTGATATTAGAGTCATGCTAGTTGAGTAGTTGTGAATTTGAGAAAAAATTGTGTTGAAGTTTGTGATTCCCGTAGCATGCACGTATGGTGAACCGTTATGTGATGAAGTCGGAGCCTGATTTATTTATTGATTATCTTCCTTATGAGTGGCAGTCAGGGACGAGCGATGGTCTTTTCCTACCAATCTATCCCCCTAGGAGCATGTGCGTAGTACTTTGTTTTGATAACTAATAGTTTTTTGCAATAAGTATGTGAGTTCTTTATGACTAATGTTGAGTCCATGGATTATACGCACTCTCACCCTTCCACCATTGCTAGCCTATCTAATACCGCGCACTTTTCGCCGGTATCATACACCCACCATATACCTTCCACAAAACAGCCATCATACCTATCATGGCATTTCCATAGTCATTCCGAGATATATTGCCATGCAACTTTCCACCGTTCTGTTTATTATGACATGCTCCATCATTGTCATATTGCTATGCATGATCATGTAGTTGACATTGTATTTGTGGCAAAGCCACCGTTCATAATTGTTTCATACATGTCACTCATGAGTCATTTGTGACGCCCTCGATTCAATCGTACACTAATCATACACGCAAATATGTATGATCAAGATCAAGGACTCACGGGAAGATATCACAACACAACTCTAGACACAAATTAAAAAAATACAAGCTTTATATTACAAGCCAGGGGCCTCGAGGGCTCGAATACATAAGCTCGAAAACACAAGAGTCAGCGGAAGCAACAATATCTGAGTAGAGACATGAGTTAAACAAGTTTGCCTTAAGAAGGCTAGCACAAAAGCAACATCGATCGAAAAGGCAAGGCCTCCTGCCTGGGAGCCTCCTAACTACTCCTAGTCGTCGGCGGTCTTCACGTAGTAGTAGGCATCCTCCGGGTAGTAGTAGTCATCAGTGGGGTCGACTGGCTCCTGGGCTCCGTCATCTGGTCGCAACAATCGGGTATGGGGGAAAAGAAGTAGCAAAGCAACCATGAGTACTCATCCAAAGTACTCGCAAGACTTACATCAGATCTAAACTAAGTATGCATCTGTATCAAAGGAATGGGTTGTATCTATGGACTAAACTGTAGAAAGCCAGAAGGGAAGGGGAAAGCCTAGCCTATCAAAGACTAGCATCTTCTAGAAACCACCATCTTGCAGCAACAGGAGGGAGTAGAGTAGCATAAAGTAAAGTAGCGGTAATTTTATCAACCTCGGCCAGAGATCCTTTCTCGACTCCCTGCGAGAAAACAATCCCAGAGCCATACTATCCAAGTGTCAACGCATTCCAAAACTCATCACCATCCAGTTCTCATCACAAGTATCCAATTCTAGTTCTATCAATCGGGATACAACTCCAAGTGTCCGTTACCATAGGACAGGCTATCAATAGATGTTTTCTTCCCTGCAGGGGTGCACCAACTTACCCACCATGCTCAATTAACTCCGGACACACTTTCCTGGGTCATGCCCGGCCTCGGCCAAACAATACGCCGCAACCCGACCTAGGCTTAATAGAGAGGCTAGCACGCCGGACTAAACCTATGCCCCCAGGGGTCATGGGCCATCTCCACGGGAACTCCTGCACGTTGCGTATGCGACCGGTGAGCAGACCTAGCTACCTCCTTCAACAAGGCAGGAGCTTACGCAGTCCAACCCGGCGCGCGCCGCTCAGTCACTGATGTCTATTAAGCTTCAGCTGATGTATACGACGCAGAACGCCCATACTATGCCCACGTGATGGTTAGTGCTATCAGGCCAAAGGCCCCTCGGATCAAATATCCAAATCATAGTGGACTAGGAGCACGCGGTAACAAGCAGAGACTCACGAAAGATGTGACCCCGTTGCCCCGTCTCGAGTACTTGTGGCAAGGACTAAGAATGCCCGGCCACGCCTCGTAATTGTCTCGCGGGCACCCTCTAGGTCAACCCAACTCCACATCACTCGCAATTAAGCTCGCGCGGGTACCCCTCAGGGCTGACCCATCTTTAGTAACATGGTTCAGTGTAAAGTCATAGTAACCATAGTAACTGTGTGTCCAAACATCAAGGGGAAACCCCGAGGAATCACCCCCGGTGAATTCCACTTGATGTAATCATCAAGGTGAACGTAAGAGGGACCACCCTCGAGGATCACACTTGAGGGGTTGCACGACAGAGTCGTATCGGAAGTGTTTAAGGAGGAAATCACCCTCGATGACCACGACCGAATAGCTACACTACAGGGTTAACATCAGAAGTGCTGAAGAGGTCTCACCCTCGACACTCGATAACAACCGGGTAGTGTCGAGCAACTAAGGGGGAAAGTGATGTGCGGTGTCGGGGCCTGGTCTTCGATCACGTTGATCGAGTCATCGAACATAAAGCGAGGCAACTGGGACAAGGTGGGGTCACTGATGGATCTCTAACCAACCTATACTAATCAGTTTAGGATAAGCAGGTAAGGTATGAAAGCAGGTAACAACAACAGGCTATGCATCAGAGTAGGGTCATACAGAAAGCAGTTGCAGTTCTAATGCAAGCATGAGAGGGGAAGAAATGGGCGATATCGGAATGCTCAAGGAGGGTTTGCTTGCCTGGAAGCTCTGCTGAAAAAGGAAGAAGTGTCGTCGACGTAGTCGATCACAGGGGCATCTGAAAGTGCATTATATCGACTAGAGGGGGGGTGAATAGGCGATTTTTATGAAAGTCTTCAAAACGTGAGAGTTATGAAGACAAACAGTGAAGATTATGCCTATTACTATGCAGCGGAAGTTAGATTACACTAGGCCAGCCATGGTCATGTATTCAATAGAATGAAAGCGCAATGACAAACAGCTTCAGTGTAATAAGGATCAGGTACGAAGAAGTTATGAAGCCAAACAGATCATATATTCATGTTGTGAAGACAAAAGATAAAGCAAGCATGCAATGGCTTCACAATGAATAACTGTAAGTGAAAGGAAGTGAAGATGAAACCAGTGACACATTGAAGACAATGATTTGTTGGACCAGTTCCAGTTGCTGTGACAACTGTACGTCTGGTTGGAGCGGCTAGGTATTTAAACCAAAGGACACACAGTCCCGGACACCCAGTCAAGGACACTTAGTCCAAGACACCCAGTCCTCACCGTTTTCTCCTTGAGCTAAGGTCATACAGACCTCGCGCAATCACTCAGGTAAGTCTTCAAGGTAGACTCCCAAACCTTCACAGACTTCGTTCACTGGCAATCCACAATTTCTCTTGGATGCTCAGAACGCGATGCCTAACCGTCTGGAGGATGCACAGTCCTCAAGTGTAATAAGTCTTCAAATCACACAGACACGAAGACTTAAGTGATGCCCAATTTACTCTGGCTCTGGGTGGTTAGGGCTTTTCTCCTCACTAGGAATTTTTATTTCAAAGGCTTCGAGGTGGGTTGCTCTCAAACGACAAAAGCCGTGCACTGAAATCTGAGCAGCCAACCATTTATGGTTGTGGGGGGTGGACTATTTATAGCCACTTGGCAACCCGACCTGATCTGTCTGAAACGACCCTGGGTCACTAAGGAACTGACACGTGTACCAACGGTCGAATTTTGAACTCACACGGCAACTTTACTTGGGCTACAAGTAAAGCTGACTTGTCTGACTCTGGACAAGATTTTCTCTCAAAGTCTTCGCTTGAAGACATAGGATTTGAATTAGGCATCACTTTAGTCATTCTGACTGGTTCTCTTGGACCCCACTTAACAGTACGGTGATTCCTATGACACAACATAAATGAAATAAAACTACAAAGGATCTAAGTCTTCGAGTTCCATAAGCTTCATAGGGAGTCTTCTCATGTCATTGTCTTCAATATGAATATCTTCATAAACCACCATTGTCTTCAATGTCTTCGTACATTTTTAGGGGTCATCTCTGGTAATAAAACCGAATCAATGAGGGACTTCTACCTGTGTTTTCCTGCAATTCTCACAAACACGTTAGTCCCTCAACTAGGTTTGTCGTCAATACTCCAAAACCAACTAGGGGTGGCACTAGATGCACTTACAATCTCCCCCTTTTTGGTGATTGATGACAAACTAGTTGAAGTTTTCAACGGGGAACATAATTTGTGAGATAGTAAAGGAATTTGTCTTCATAAGTTGCAAGGGCTCCCCCTGAAGATGTGCATATAAGTAATTTGCCTTTTGAATGCAAATGCACATGGCAGGTTGTACTTGTGGAGATCCACTTCAACTTATGATGACAATCCACTATGCATGTGAAAGTATATGAAGATAATGACATGCATAATGGAAAATGGACGTCTGCAGTAAGAGATGAGTGCGGAATTTATCGTCGCACATGCGGAATTTATCTTCGCATAACGGAGTGACAAACAGGTAGCAGACGGCCATCAAGGCTAAGTGTTACAACTCAAAGAAGCAAATGTAGCAAAAATGGGAGTTGTAAGCACGAAGCAAAATGTAGCAAAATATAAAGGCACCCGCCCAAGTGACCCGCTTGAAGACTATAAACATCATGCTTCTCCCCCTTTTGTCAGTGATGACCAAAAAGGTTTGAAGACATAGAGTTTTCTACGCGTTCCCAGGCGCAGCAGGATCGGTGGAGTTGTTTGGTGGCGGTGCAGATGAGCTTGTGCAGATTCGACGTGTGTTGAAGCAGGTGGAGATGATGTCGCGTCGTTGACTTCTTCAATAATCCGGGCAGACACGGTGGCAGCAGAAGAAGAGAATTCTGACTCTTCAAGTGATGGTGTGCTTCGCATCACAGCTCTTTTTGGAGGCGTGGAGTCAAATTGGAATCTCTCTCTGAAGCCATCCTCTTGCAGTTCAGCTTCATTGCTCATCATGGTGAGGCCTTTCCAAGTGCGGCGACAGGTCTCGTGTGTGACAAACGCATTCTTGGTTGCCAGATTTCTGATGCGATTGACGTCTTGCATGATGCTTCTCATCTGCCGTTTGAGCCAGTCGTGATGCCTATCTTGCTTTTGGTGAAGAGCCACAAGAAGCTCTCGGTCATTGAGTGCTCGAGCGCGCTTCTTGGGTCTCTTGGCAGCTGTTCTGTCAGTGGCTTCAGTTGATGCAGGGGCACGTGTGGTGCCAGCCATTGGATACACTCGGGAGAGAGCTTCAACACCTTCAATATTTTGAGTGAAGCTCTGGTGTTCTGCATTTTGAAGACTTAATGGTTGCTTGCCAGGCTCTGGATATATTGCTTCAGCAGATGTGTCCACATCTGGCAAAAATATCCTATGGTTGCGGGCTGAGGGTTGATAGGAGATTGCAGAGTGAAGCTTGATCAGCCTCATAACCCAAGGAGCATAGAACTTTAATCCAAACAGTTCTGAGGCAGATGCTGCAAAGTGACGGATGAAGAGATCCTGTGCATTGAAGCATTTGCCATGAAGAATGCAGAAGATGAGAGTCTTCATTGCACCATCAATTGTTGCATATCGAGAGTGTCCCTTTACAGGCCATAGAGTCCGCCTTATGATGTGATATATTGTTCTGGGCAGGTACTCTAAGTCTTCAACGAAGAACCTAGTTGGATAGGGTGCATTAGGAGGCAGTGGCTTCATTATTGAGAGCATCTGACTCATATCTGGCTCAAGACGCTGAAATATGCTCTCAATTGCTTCAGCATGGAGTTGGCACCCTTCTTCAAAGAATTCGCCAGGAGTGGGAAGGCCGGTAAGCTCAATTAGGTCGAAAGCATTGGCTTCATGATGGATATTGCCTGTCATCCACTCCAGAATCCATGTCTTCGGATCTCTGTTATAGCCTTTGATATGCAAAGTGGCATAGAACTGGAGCAGAAGCTCTTCGTTCCAGTGCTCTTCATCAGTGATAAATGGCAGCAAGCCCACTTGCTTGAAGCAATCCAGTGCTTCTTCCAGACCAGGCAGACCAGCAACAGCTTCAACCTCAAGGCGCTTGTGAGGAAAGATACGGCCTTGGTTGTATAGGATGCATGAATAATAGCTGCGCTGTTGATGGCTCCAGAACCTATCTGATACAATCCGTTCCCTTGAATAAGGGTTCTTGGAGCGGTCGAAAAACGTGTTATCTACCCTGAAGCCGTTGATGTTGAAGGAACCAGGAGCTGATGCAGGACCTGGGAACCTTGGCAGTCGTGGGATCGGCTTCTGGACCTGGGGTCTGTACGCAATGTGATAGTTGAATTGTGGTCCGGCAGTAGACTCAGGCACAGAATGTTCAGGAGCAGTAGCTTCATTATCTTCTGAAGCTATTGTTGGGTTGGGCTCCACATATGCTTCGGCGTTGTTTGTGGCAGCCTCAACATTTGCAGACTCAGGCACGTTCTCCTGGAGAACTGCTTCTTGTTGGTGTGGGGGAGTTGGAGCTTGTGGTATCTCTGCATGCTCTTCGGCTGATGCAGCCGGAATGTCGTCAGCAGCCTGAGCCCTTGGCCCTTTGCGAAGCCTACGGAATGTAGGCGCCGGTGGAGTTGTAGTGGGTTGGGGCTCATATTCCTCCTATGGGCGATCTGCCCTCGATGCATCTTGAGTGATTGGCGTCAATGGACGACCAATACTGATCAGTTCGCTTGTCTCAAGCTGAGGAAGGGCTGCATCACCTTGCACATTGTCTTGGAGACCAATGTCTTCAGCAGCGTTGGGTTTGTCTGCTGGAATGTCTTCAGCGTTGGGTTCATGCATAGTCAACTGACGATCTGCGTCAGGATAGCGGACGGAGAGGGGTTCAACTGTCAAGGGCTCTGTGTGAGCAGGCCGAGATTTCTTGGTCTTGCGCTTCTTGATGATGGGTTCAGAAGGAGAGGCTTCAGAATGTTTTCTCTTCTTAGCTTCAGCCTCTGCAGTCCGTGTCTTCTTGTGCTGTGAGGCGATTGATCGACTCTTTGGCTTCGAGCCAGTCGTTGCAGCGGGGAAGACAATCGGAGCAGTTTCTGACCTTGGCGCTTCAGGTTCAGGCATAGCATCCTTCTTTTTCTTCTTCGCGGCCATCCTGGGGTCAATGCCGGGACGCCCAAGTGCCTTGCGCTTCTCTGCCTCATTGTAGGCCTGCACGCAGCGATCAGCCAAAGTCTTCATGCGCTCTCGCGAGCCTTGAGCTTCAGCACGCGTCTTCAGAAAGTTCTCTTTCAGCTCGTGCAACATGATCTTGAAGTTTTTCACTTCTTGCACGCTGAGCTTGGCCACGTGCTTCTTGAACTGAGCCTTTTCATAATCAATTTTCTGCTTCAGTTCTACAATTCGCTGGGCTATTGCTAGTTCTGAAGCAATTGCACCTTGAAAGGCAACGCTGAGGCCTATGGGCAGCTGCAGATCGTTGAAGCTGATGTCCGGTGAGGCAAACCATTCATCGATGAAGTTGTGGATGATGGCGACATCAAAAAGAGGTAGATTGTTTAAGATTTCAGCCTCCTCCTTGCTCTTGATGAGCTGCTCAAGAGCATCATCTCCAAGATCTTCATCGCTTGAGAGATCAATGGCTTCGCAGCACAGAATGTCAGCAGCTGTGAGCTCTTTGCCTGTGTGTGGCTGAGGCTTCTTGGCTTCTTGGGGCTTGGACACTCGTGATAAGCCTTCTGACTGCATACTGGCTTCAGGAGGTGCAGTTGCTAAAGGCTTCACTCTTGCGATCTTGGGAGAAGCGGCTGGCTTTGAAGCTTTTGGCTTCTTCTGCTTCGGCTTCGGCGCAGCAGGGGCGTCATCTGACTCAGTATCTGCTGGAGGGTCAATCACAGCAGTCCCTTGGACTAGGATGCGAGTGATGAGGCCTGCAAGATTGGCATACGGCCCGACGATATTGGGATCGGCGTCGCGTGTGCCATCTGCCCTTGGTGAGGAGGGACCAGGGTTGAAGTCAAGCCCAAATTTCTTCTTGTTTATCTTTGCTGACTGTTGTGCAAACTGAAAGTTGCGCTTGAAGAGATTATCATCGCGGCACCAGAGAAGTGATGACGGATGTGCTTCAGCTGGCTGTGGTCCTCTCACCATGCATGGATAGAAGCCTTGAGCAATGGCTTTGACTCTGGACCTGGGTACGAGATTTTTGTATAGTACGTCTCCCCACAGTCTCTTGATGGCGCACTTCTCCGCATATTCTTGAGTGACGAAGCGGTAGTGGAACCATTGCTCTGCCCAATATCTTCGAATCCATTGGATTCGTGTCTTGCGCTGACCATAGCTTTCTTCAGGATCAGTTTTGTACATCTCTGCCAATTCATCAGGCAGATCTTTGGACGTTTCACCACGTCGCTGTCTGCCTCCCTTCCTTGCTACTGTTTCTGAAGCCATGAATAACTTGGAAGGCTTCAAGATGTTCAAAGGCTTCAAAGGCTTCCTTTTGCAAGAACTGGCTTCAGGAGAGTTGATGTGATGCTGCAAGTACTCTGCAAATGAATGCAGACTATGAGAACCAAAGGATTCTCCCACGGACATGTACCTGTGACAGCATTAAGGTGCGAGGGAAGGGGAAGAGGTCATATGCATTCTCAGAAGATTTTGAAGATAAATCGGTTTAGAAGACATAGACCTCATTGTGCGAAGACATTCACTCACAGATAAGAAGTTGGTTCCAGATTTGTACGAACCCACAGATCAGTACAAGTGAGGAATCTAACTACCTTATGAAGCACAAGTGAATATACTAGGCATGTCATGAGATGTAGCAAGATGACTAACTGATGTGAAGAGAAACTCCTTATGGCAGAAAGTGACTGAACTATGGGATCAAAAGAGGCTGTAAAAAGAGGTTTTATTTACCACACTTGGAACTGCTAGACGAAATGAGAGTTGAGGTCGAGCAGTTCGATCCTCCGTGCCCTAACTTGGCGATGGAAGACACCTACAGCGACGGCGGAGAGAGCGATGTCCGCTGTCGGCGTGAAAACGGCGTCGGAGAGGTTGCGGCAGTGAAGCGCTTCGTCGCCGGCGTCGTCGAGTGCTAGCGGTGGCGCTAGGGTTCGTGCGAGGGTGGAAGAAGGAGATAATGACCGCAGTGAATCATGTATTTATAGGGATAGAGGCGGCACTGCGCTATTACGCAGGTACCCCTGGCGGTTCGCATTTGAGGCACGCGTGGCCAGTTAGAGGAAGATTGGGATTTGTTCCACGTCCCACGCACGCCTAAATTGTCGGGCGGTCGTTCCTGCTTCTCCGGATCTTATGTGGAGGAATGAGCATTAAAAACGGACTTTTATGGTTGTCACTATGTCTTCAGCTGACAAGGACACAGTGAAGACATTTGATAGTTTCAACAAAATGCATATGACTTGGAGAGATAGAGTTTGAGATAGAAAGCATAGAGAGGTTAGGGTCCGATCACATTCACTTAGTTCAAAAGATTCAACCAAGAAGACATAGCTATAAGTGAATGCTGTAGAGGACAGAACATCAGTACATATATATCCATATAATCAACGCAGTGAAGATAATCATGAAGACATATTGAGAATGAAGCCAAACCAAATGTGAAGACATTGAGAGGTAACGCCATGAGAGAAACACTTCAAAATGGAACGTTTGGTGGTGGCGTTACCCACCGTATAGGAAGTATTAGACCCAGACACGGCGCACAATTATCATGGCGCTCCGAAGTCAAATTCCACATTAATGTATTCACACTTAGAATGTATGTCTTCATTGTTTGAAGATATATGCTACTTCGTGTGTTGCACATCTAAGTTATCAATATGCTTAAGTGTTAGGATGTGTGCCTGATCACAGGACATTTGAGGATTCCAAGATATTTAGCTCACACCGTAACTTGCAAAATCTCTTCTCATCTAAGGGCTTGGTGAAGATATCTGCCAATTGCTCTTCAGTGTTGACGTGTATGATATCAATGTCTTCCTTCACAACATGATCTCTGAGAAAGTGATGACGAATTTCAATGTGCTTTGTCTTCGAGTGCTGAACTGGGTTGTTGGCAATCTTGATGGCGCTTTCGTTGTCGCAGTAAAGTGGCACTTGCTTCAGATGAATGCCATAATCTTTGAGTGTTTGCTTCATCCACAGAAGCTGAGCGCAGCAAGATCCAGCAGCAATGTATTCAGATTCAGCAGTGGGGAGTGATACACAGTTCTGCTTCTTTGAAGACCAACATACAAGTGATCGTCCCAGAAAGTGACATGTGCCTGATGTAGACTTGCGATCAACCTTGTCACCAGCATAATCAGCATCCGAAAATCCAACCAAATCAAACTCTGAGCCCTTTGGATACCATAATCCTAGAGTTGGGGTGTGAGCCAAATATCAAAGAATTCGCTTCACAGCTAAGTGATGCGACTCCTTTGGTGTCGCTTGAAATCGAGCGCACATGCAAACACTAAGCATGATATCTGGCCTAGATGCACATAAATAAAGCAAAGACCCAATCATGGAGCGGTATACCTTTTGATCGAACTCTTTACCATTGTCGTCGGGACCCAGATGATGCTTGGCTGGCATTGGTGTTGTGAAGCCTTTGCAGTCTTGCATACCGAACTTCTTCAGGCACTCTTTAAGATATTTCTCTTGAGATATGAAGATGCCGTTGCGTTGTTGCCGTATTTGAAGACCGAGGAAGAACTTCAGCTCCCCCATCATGGACATCTGATATTGCTCTTGCATCATGTATCCAAACTCTTCACTATACTTCTGATTGGTGCAGCCGAAGATAATGTCATCCACATATATTTGGCACACAAACAGTTCACCATCATATGTCTTCGTGAAAAGAGTGGGATCCAGGGAACCAGGTATGAAGCCTTTGCTTTTCAGAAAGTACTTGAGTGTATCATACCAGGCCCTAGGGGCTTGTTTGAGGCCATACAGTGCCTTGTTGAGCTTATATACCATATCAGGATGTTTTGGATTTTCAAAGCCAGGTGGTTGTGCAACATACACTTCTTCTTCAATCTTGCCATTGAGAAAGGCACTTTTCACATCCATCTGATAGAGAAGTATGTTATGATGATTTGCATAGGCCAGCAGTATGCGTATGGCTTCAAGCCTAGCCACAGGAGCAAATGTTTCATCGAAGTCAATGCCCTCCACTTGAGTATATCCTTGAGCAACGAGACGAGCTTTGTTTCTGACAACTTGACCATGCTCATCTTGCTTGTTGCGGTATATCCATTTGGTGCCTATTATGTTGTGCTTCCGTGGATCAGGACGCTTAACTAGTTCCCATACATTATTCAGCTCAAACTGTTGCAGCTCTTCTTGCATAGCTTGAATCCATTCAGGTTCCATGAAGGCTTCTTCAACTTTCTTGGGTTCTGATATTGAGACGAATGCGAAATGCCCACAGAAGTTTGTTAGCTGAGTTGCCCTTGCACGAGTGAGTGGACCAGGTGCATTGATGCTGTCAAGTATTTTGTCAATTTGTACTTCATTTGCAACACGAGGATGTATAGGGCGAAGACTTTGCTCTTGTTGATCTGTGTTGTCATTTGGAGGTATATCTTCAGGCTGAGCATTGTCTTCATGTGGATCAGGTGCAGATATGATAAGTTCTTCTTCAGGATGAGCTTCAGAAGGTACAATTTCTCCAATTCCCATAAGCTTGATTGATTCATTTGCTGGAACTTCATCTAGCACATTTGGTAATTGCTCTCTTTGTGATCCATTGGTTTCATCAAATCGCACATCCACTGTTTCAACCACTTTGTAGTGGAAGAGATTGAAGACTCTGTAGGAGTGCGAATCCTTTCCATATCCAAGCATGAAGCCTTCATGTGCTTTTGGTGCAAACTTTGAGGTGTGATGTGGGTCCTTGATCCAGCATTTTGCGCCAAATACTCTGAAATAACTGACATTCGGCTTCTTGCCAGTTAGGAGTTCATAAGATGTCTTGTTCAGAAGCTTGTGAAGATAAACACGATTGATTGTATGGCATGCAGTATCAATGGCTTCAGTCCAGAATTTTCTTGGAGTCTTGTATTCATCTAGCATTGTTCTGGCAGTCTCAATGAGTGTTCTGTTCTTGCGTTCGACGACGCCATTCTGCTGTGGCGTGTATGGAGCTGAGAATTCATGTGTGATGCCCAAGGTATCCAGATATGTATCAAGGCCAGTGTTCTTGAATTCAGTGCCATTGTCACTTCTGATGTGCTTTATCTTGGCGCCAAAATTGTTCATAGCTCGATTTGCGAAGCGTCTGAAGACATCCTGCACTTCAGTCTTGTAAAGGATTATGTGCACCCAAGTATATCTAGAATAATCATCAACAATTACGAAGCCATAGAGGCAAGCAGAAATAGTAAAAGTTGAGTAGTGAGTGGGACCGAAAAGATCCATGTGAAGCAGTTCGAAGGGTTGAGTAGTGGTCATGATTGTCTTCGAAGGATGTTTTGCCCTTGTCATCTTCCCTGCTTCACAGGAACCGCATAAGTGATCTTTCTTGAACTTGACGCCCTCGATGCCTATGACGTGCTTTTTCTTCGCTAGGGTGTGGAGGTTCCTCATGCCAGCATGCCCAAGCCTTCGATGCCAAAGCCAGCATTCTGAAGCTTTTGCAAGAAGACATACTGCAAGTTGTGGTCCTGCTGAGAAATCTACCACATACAAATCACCTTTCCTATACCCTTCAAACACTAGAGATTTGTCAGATTCCATTAGCACCCGGTAGCGATATTTGCCAAACATTACAATCATATTCAAATCGCAAAGCATTGAGACAGACATTAAGTTGAAGCCAAGGGATTCAACAAGCATGACTTTATCCATGTGTTGATCCTTTGAGATTGCAACTCTACCTAGACCCAATACCTTACTTTTACCAGTGTCAGCGAATGTAATGTGGCTCTTGTTAGATGGACGTAAAGTTGAGTCCATAAGAAGGCTTCTTCTGCCAGTCATGTGATTTGTACACCCACTATCAATAATCAATTCTGAAGACTTTGAAGTTGCTGGTGTCGTACCCTACAGTGCAGTTAGGGGGATAGGCTTCACGAAGAGAGTTGTGAAGCATAAACATTTGACGAACCAGTGGGTTATGAAAACTTAGATCCAGATTGGGACTAATAGGGAGAGTAGCATGCGATTCAGGAGCAAGGTACATAATGATGCCATTCGGGCATTTTATCTTGCACCCTACAAGATTTTTAAGGTCCCCAGCAATAGCATCAGAAGATTTTGTTTTTCTGCTGGAGACCTTTCCCTGCAAAAGAGAGTTAAGCTTTCTTAACCACCCACATCTTCAAGGGTGGCTTAGAAGCAATAAGTCTAAGTGCAGCATCTGAGAATTTTGGCTTTGAGGCCTTAGCAAACAGTCTAGCAGGTGGACAATAATACTCATAAGAATAAGCAGAATAATTTTTGGTCATATGAACATGACGGTTCGAAAAACCGCTCTCATATTCGTATGCCTGAGTATGGTTTCCCTGCAAAACATTAGCGTTAGTGCGACTCAGGTGAGTCCTCTGTCTGTATGAAGCCTTTGGACCGAGGTTTGTCTTCTTCAAGTGAGGTGTCATGAAGACATTCACAGGAAGATTCTCCAGACATGTTTTCGGAACCCAGATCTTCTTCATAGGTGGTCCATTCGTGCAGTTAGTACCAATGTACCTGGCAAACACTTCACCATTCTGATTCTTAAACAGTTTATAGTTTGCATCAAAGGATTCATCAATGATAATAGGGTTAGCACAAGTGAAGCCAGATAAATTGGATGGATCTGCTGAAAGTTCCTTTGCAGCAACCCATGTGGTTTTGGGGTACTGCTCAGGTTTCCAGTAAGAGCCATCTGCATTAATTTTCCTCACGAACCCAACACCCTCTTTCCTAGGGTTTCGGTTCAGAATCTGCTTCTTAAGGACATCACATAGTGTCTGATGCCCTTTCAGACTTTTGTACATTCCTATTTCAAGCAATGTCTTCAACCTAGCATTCTCATCAGCAATAGCAGTGGTATCCTCAGAAGAGGGGTTAGTTACCACGTTAACAGTTGAAGATATTGCAACAGTAGTAGCAGTGGAACATTCAGCAACAGAATTAGCATTATCACGCTCAATGCATTTAAGACATGGTGGTTCAAATCCTTCCTGAGCGGGACTGATCTGTTCGGAGCGAAGTGACTCATTTTCCTTTTGAAGATCTTCATGATCCGCTCTCAACTTCTCAAGATCTTGCTTCTTTTGAAGATAATCATAGGAGAGCTTTTCATGAGTAGTTGAGAGAGTCTCAAGACGATCTTCAAGTTCCTGATACTTAACGTGAAGATTTTTTATGTCTTCAATTAAGGATTCAAAATGAGTCATTTCGGCACCCAACAGATCATCGCTTCTGTCTAACAGTTTTTGAATATGTTCCATGGCTTTCTGTTGTTCAGTTGCAATTTTAGCAAGTGTTCTGTAGCTAGGTTTTGAATCACATTCAGAGTCATCGTCACTAGATGTTTCATAGTGAGTAGTACGTGTGTTTACCTTGGCACCACGTGCCATGAAGCAGTAGGTAGGAGTGGAGTCGTTCTTGTCATTTGCGTCGGTGTCGGTGTTGCAGTCATTGTCTTCAGTGTTGAAGATGGACTTCGCGACGTATGCTTTAGCCAGACTCGCAATGCCAGAATCAGACTCCTCCTCAGACTCCACCTCTGCCTCCTCAGATGCGGACTCCTCCTCTGAATCCATCTCCTTGCCAACAAACGCACGTGCCTTGCCAGATGAGCTCTTCTTGTGTGATGAAGACTTTGATGAAGACTTGGAAGAAGACTTTGAGTATTTCTTCTTTTTCTTGTCGTCAGAATCATATTCTTTGCTCTTCTTCTTCCTTCTGTTCTCATTGTCCCACTGTGGACACTCAGAAATGAAGTGTCCAGTTTTCTTGCACTTGTGACATGTTTTCTTCTTGTAGTCATGAGCACAAACTTCATCATTCCTTGAGCTTGATCGTGAAGATTTTCTGAAGCCTTTCTTCTTGGTGAATTTTTGGAACTTCTTCACTAGCATTGCAAGTTCTCTTCCAATGTCTTCAGGATCATCAGAACTGCAGTCAGATTCTTCTTCAGATGAGGAGACAGCTTTTGCCTTCAAAGCACGAGTTCGCCCATAGTTTGGACCATAGATATCTCTTTTCTCAGAAAGCTGAAACTCATGTGTGTTGAGCCTCTCAAGTATGTCAGACGGATCGAGTGTCTTGAAATCAGGACGTTCTTGAATCATCAGGGCCAGGATGTCAAACGAACTATCAAGTGATCTCAGCAGCGTCTTGACGATTTCATGTTTGGTGATCTCAATGGCGCCGAGGGCTTGAAGCTCATTTGTGATGTCAGTGAGCCGGTCAAATGTGTGCTGGACATTCTCATTGTCATTTCGCTTGAAGCGGTTGAAGAGGTTGCGAAGAACACTGATTCTTTGATCTCTCTGGGTTGAGATGCCTTCATTGACCTTGGAGAGCCAGTCCCAGACTAGCTTTGATGTCTTCAAGGCACTCACACGGCCATACTGTCCTTTGGTCAGATGACCACAGATGATATTCTTGGCAGTAGAATCCAGTTGAATGAACTTCTTGACATCAGCAGCAGTGACACCTTCTCCAGCCTTGGGAATGCCGTTTTCGACGACATACCATAGGTCGACGTCAATGGCTTCAAGATGCATGCGCATCTTATTCTTCCAGTAGGGATATTCAGTTCCATCGAAGACGGGGCAAGCAGTGGAGACTTTGATTATCCCTGCAGTCGACATCGCTAAAACTCCAGGTGGTTAAAACGAATCACACAGAACAAGGGAGCACCTCGCTCTGATACCAATTGAAAGTGCGTTTTATATCGACTAGAGGGGGGGTGAATAGGCGATTTTTATGAAAGTCTTCAAAACGTGAGAGTTATGAAGACAAACAAGTGAAGATTATGCCTATTACTATGCAGCGGAAGTTAGATTACACTAGGCCAGCCATGGTCATGTATTCAATAGATGAAAGCGCAATGACAAACAGCTTCAGTGTAATAAGGATCAGGTAGGAAGAAGTTATGAAGCCAAACAGATCATACATTCATGTTGTGAAGACAAAAGATAAAGCAAGCATGCAATGGCTTCACAATGAATAACTGTAAGTGAAAGGAAGTGAAGATGAAACCAGTGACACGTTGAAGACAATGATTTGTTGGACCAGTTCCAGTTGCTGTGACAACTGTACGTCTGGTTGGAGCGGCTAGGTATTTAAACCAAAGGACACACAGTCCCGGACACCCAGTCAAGCACTTGTCCAAGACACCCAGTCCTCACCGTTTTCTCCTTGAGCTAAGGTCACACAGACCTCGCCCAATCACTCTGGTAAGTCTTCAAGGTAGACTCCCAAACCTTCACAGACTTCGTTCACTGGCAATCCACAATTTCTCTTGGATGCTGAACGCGACGCCTAACCGTCTGGAGGATGCACAGTCCTCAAGTGTAAGGCCCCTCGGATCAAATATCCAAATCATAGTGGACTAGGAGCACGCGGTAACAAGCAGAGACTCACGAAAGATGTGACCCCGTTGCCCCGTCTCGAGTACTTGTGGCAAGGACTAAGAATGCCCGGCCACGCCTCGTAATTGTCTCGCGGGCACCCTCTAGGTCAACCCAACTCCACATCACTCGCAATTAAGCTCGCGCGGGTACCCCTCAGGGCTGACCCATCTTTAGTAACATGGTTCAGTGTAAAGTCATAGTAACCATAGTAACTGTGTGTCCAAACATCAAGGGGAAACCCCGAGGAATCACCCCCGGTGAATTCCACTTGATGTAATCATCAAGGTGAACGTAAGAGGGACCACCCTCGAGGATCACACTTGAGGGGTTGCACGACAGAGTCGTATCGGAAGTGTTTAAGGAGGAAATCACCCTCGATGACCACGACCGAATAGCTACACTACAGGGTTAACATCAGAAGTGCTGAAGAGGTCTCACCCTCGACACTCGATAACAACCGGGTAGTGTCGAGCAACTAAGGGGGAAAGTGATGTGCGGTGTCGGGGCCTGGTCTTCGATCACGTTGATCGAGTCATCGAACATAAAGCGAGGCAACTGGGACAAGGTGGGGTCACTGATGGATCTCTAACCAACCTATACTAATCAGTTTAGGATAAGCAGGTAAGGTATGAAAGCAGGTAACAACAACAGGCTATGCATCAGAGTAGGGTCATACAGAAAGCAGTTGCAGTTCTAATGCAAGCATGAGAGGGGAAGAAATGGGCGATATCGGAATGCTCAAGGAGGGTTTGCTTGCCTGGAAGCTCTGCTGAAAAAGGAAGAAGTGTCGTCGACGTAGTCGATCACAGGGGCATCTGAAAGTGCATTATATCGACTAGAGGGGGGGTGAATAGGCGATTTTTATGAAAGTCTTCAAAACGTGAGAGTTATGAAGACAAACAGTGAAGATTATGCCTATTACTATGCAGCGGAAGTTAGATTACACTAGGCCAGCCATGGTCATGTATTCAATAGAATGAAAGCGCAATGACAAACAGCTTCAGTGTAATAAGGATCAGGTACGAAGAAGTTATGAAGCCAAACAGATCATATATTCATGTTGTGAAGACAAAAGATAAAGCAAGCATGCAATGGCTTCACAATGAATAACTGTAAGTGA
Source organism: Triticum urartu (assembly GCF_003073215.2). Classification (NCBI taxonomy): domain Eukaryota; kingdom Viridiplantae; phylum Streptophyta; class Magnoliopsida; order Poales; family Poaceae; genus Triticum; species Triticum urartu. The sequence goes on from NC_053025.1 coordinate 412,379,842, forward strand.
AAGGAAGTGAAGATGAAACCAGTGACACATTGAAGACAATGATTTGTTGGACCAGTTCCAGTTGCTGTGACAACTGTACGTCTGGTTGGAGCGGCTAGGTATTTAAACCAAAGGACACACAGTCCCGGACACCCAGTCAAGGACTCTTAGTCCAAGACACCCAGTCCTCACCGTTTTCTCCTTGAGCTAAGGTCACACAGACCTCGCGCAATCACTCAGGTAAGTCTTCAAGGTAGACTCCCAAACCTTCACAGACTTCGTTCACTGGCAATCCACAATTTCTCTTGGATGCTCAGAACGCGATGCCTAACCGTCTGGAGGATGCACAGTCCTCAAGTGTAATAAGTCTTCAAATCACACAGACACGAAGACTTAAGTGATGCCCAGTTTACTCTGGCTCTGGGTGGTTAGGGCTTTTCTCCTCACTAGGAATTTTTATTTCAAAGGCTTCGAGGTGGGTTGCTCTCAAACGACAAAAGCCGTGCACTGAAATCTGAGCAGCCAACCGTTTATGGTTGTGGGGGGTGGACTATTTATAGCCACTTGGCAACCCGACCTGATCTGTCCGAAATGACCCTGGGTCACTAAGGAACTGACACGTGTACCAACGGTCGAATTTTGAACTCACACGACAACTTTACTTGGGCTACAAGTAAAGCTGACTTGTCTGACTCTGGACAAGATTTTCTCTCAAAGTCTTCGCTTGAAGACATAGGATTTGAATTAGGCATCACTTTAGTCATTCTGACTGGTTCTCTTGGACCCCACTTAACAGTACGGTGATTCCTATGACACAACATAAATGAAATAAAACTACGAAGGATCTAAGTCTTTGAGTTCCATAAGCTTCATAGGGAGTCTTCTCATGTCATTTTCTTCAATATGAATATCTTCATAAACCACCATTGTCTTCAATGTCTTCGTACATTTTTAGGGGTCATCTTTGGTAATAAAACCGAATCAATGAGGGACTTCTACCTGTGTTTTCCTGCAATTCTCACAAACACGTTAGTCCCTCAACTAGGTTTGTCGTCAATACTCCAAAACCAACTAGGGGTGGCACTAGATGCAGTTACAGCATCAGCAGCGGTCTGGAGGTCTACCGGAGAAGAAGAGGGGGAAGAAACAATAAATACATGTAAGCATAATCATAACAAGACAATAAGCGGTGCTAGAGGTGCTCTAACGCAGCGCTAGGCGATACTGGCGAAGGAGGATAACATCCGGGAAAGTTTTCCCGGTTCCGGACATCTGTCAGACAGATGAACCGGAGGGGAAAATTTCAACGTTTGCTATGCTAGAGATGTGTGATAGATGAATGGAGGGTGTATTTGGATTCGTCTTGTTTTTCTGAACAACTTTCATGTATAAAACTTTTTCATCCGAGTTACGGATAATTTTCTATGATTTTCTAAAGTTTTAAACAATGTTTTAAATTTTGTATTAAATTTAAATCCGAATTGACCAAGTCAAATTGACTAGTCAAAAGGGGAGGTAGTGTCCCACATGTCACTACCACATGTGTCAAAAAACATCTAACTAATTTAATGGGGGAGGGGCCCACTTGCCATAGACTACAAACTAACCTAACACAAATTACCCTAACTAACATCTAATTAGGCCCTAGTTAAATGGTTTGGCCGGATGTACAGAGAGCCGGCCGGCCTCACACGGACGTGCAAACAGCACAGGCCAGCCATGGCCATGGCAAGGGAGCAACTGGATATGCGCGTGGGTTGGGCAGCTGCAGCGCGAGCAACGGCCATGCACACATCACTGGCAGCAGAAGCAATAGCGGCAACAGCGGCAATAGTTAGCAGTGGCAGCAGCAGGCAGGCGCCCGACAGCAAACGAAGGTGACTCGGCTGGGTGTGCGCGTGCGCTGGGCGCGGCCGGAGCGCCGCACACGCAGGGGCAGGGGGCGCGCGGGGGCACGGTGAGTACACGGAGCTCGGCAGGGAAGTAAGCTAGCGGCCATGGCAGACGGAGCTCACGGGGCGGCGCTAGGGCGGCGAATAAGCAACAGGGAGAAGGGGGGTTTTAGGAGAGGAGCTCACAACGGTTCTAGGGACGATCTCGAGGAGGCCTGGGGTGCAGTGACGGTGACGAATCCGTCGATGGCGTCGCGGTGCCTGGAGGTTGTAGATGATGTCGATCCCTGTGTTGTGGCGGTCTCCGGCTCGATCTGGTACCCAGAACGGACGAAGACAACCACGTCGGACCTCCTGGACGTGCTCCCGTGCACCAGAGACGTCGACGGCCGCGGGATCGATGGCGACGCGTCGGCGACCGTGCTCGGGTGAACGAAACAGAGGAGGAGAGGGCGATAGCGGCGTGAGGGAAAGGAAGTGGGGGTGCTAGGGTTCCGGGGTCGAGGGGTGAGCTCTTAATCATCAGGGAGGACCGTGCGATGGTCGGCGCGTGGCCAATCCCCGCCATGGACGATGCTCAGGCGGCCAGCTCGCCTTCTGTGAACAGAAGGATGAGGAGGGAGGGGAAGTTGGGCCTCAGGCGGTGTGCACTTGTGGCCCAAGTGTATAGTGGCCTTTTTGTTTTCTTTTCTAAATTTTTATATTTATTTCACCATTGTTTTCTATTTAAATGCTACAGTTAATGAACTTAGGTAATCTTGAAATCTGGCACATAATTCAAGGACAACATCATGGTGTTGCATAAAAAGTTTTAGAGCCAGTGGAATTGTTAAAACATTTTTAGAAATTGAATAGGTCAATTAATATGTTGTTGGACCACTTTATATTTTCCTAGGAATTAAGTGGTGAGTCAAATGATGTTGGTTTCTACATGATAATTAGTAAGTGAATATTTTTAACCCAACGAACATTTTTGTCTGCATGTTTGACAATTTGAATTTGGACTTCAATTTGAATTTGAATTCGACTTATGCCTTGGATCAGATGAGGATTAGCAACAGTAAGAGTGATGACCTGGCATCATTTGCATGAGATAACTGTAGTTTAATTACCCGGGCATCACAATTCTCCTCCACTACAAGAAATCTGGTCCCGAGATTTAAGGGGTGGAGTAAGGAGGAAAGACTCGGGAAGGACGGAGCTCAACACAAGATAGGTACCTGGGAGCTATCTCAGTGAACGTGGCGTAGAGGCATCTCTCGAGTTGAAATTCGAGAAAGTCATCGAGAGCAAGGTAAGAAGGTGCAATAACAGCTTCAACCGGGTGGGCAATCGTTCGATGTCTGAAACAAAGTGTGAAAGGGGCTTAGAGCATCGAGAATAAATATTGTGTCTGATACCAGAACAGATCACAAGGAAGATGGCTTGCGAATTACATATGAAGCCAAGCACGAGGGACAACTTAGAAAACAGGGATGTATAGGAGAGTCAGGTTTCAATCCTGTGGAACTGTGGGTTATGGGCCCACCATGTGGGTTAAAAGTAAGAAGGGCGCTGATAGCAAGGCATGTCAGAGCATAGACTGCCAGTTATGTTGGCAACAACGTTGGTACCAAGGGCGAGGGACGAAGAGAACCATTTTCGTTCTCGTTAAACGAGGCGGACCAATAGGCAAAGTTCTCGTCCTTCGGTGGTTACCGGAATATCACCCACAATAGTAACAAAGTCTTACTGACAAATTGTACACCGAGGTGTTTACATAAGTAGGAAATTATCTCTACTAAGATAAGTTAGTTTACCGGAAAGGTTAAACAAAAGAATGGAAAGGAAAATATGATTAGTATATTAATCAGAATAATGGAAAGGAAAATGTGGTTAAACACAATTATCAAGAGCATATCCTTCCCAAGGACAAGCAGAGGATGATATCCATGATAGGATAGTAAGTAGATAACCAATTAGGTAAAGGGGCGAGGGAATTCATGATGTTACCCGTACAACGGTGTTTGGATAAATGATCAAGAAACATTTAGCATTATGCTTCCAATGTTCTTATTGATGTTTGAGTACCACAATCATGCTTCGGGATAGCATTGACATGGTCATCGGGTAAAGGTCGGACCTTGGATTCACAACGGATCCATCGGGAATTTCTAGAACATCTCATGAAATTTTTATCAGGAAATAGATGGGGATGTGGCCGATGGGTTCAGCGGCAATCCATCGACATGTCAAAAAGGATGTAATTCCAAAATTATATGGACAAGTTTGTGTTGGGGAAAAGACAAGAATGTTGTCGATGATAACACAAATCATCGAGGGGCAAGGATTGTATTTCTCATCATGAATTTGATTGATATCCTGGAAGAGCTCCAAATGTCGATGATGATCACGACACACTTGTCGAGATATTTCATGAAGATGTAATCGATCGGCGATGACATCAAGTCAAAGGAATGATGAAGCAAAGGTTATTGGAACCACGGGTATGACACAAACTCTAAATCAAGCTTGCTTTTCAAGGCAAAATGATATGACGAGGAAGATCGACGTAGGCTTAGCTCACTGTCAAAATTGTGCTCCGGGAAAAAGGACCAGGTAGTACAGTTAAAATTTAGCACGATAATGATATAGCCAGTCAGGCTTGGAATGACTTGAAGGATTATTAAACTCATAAGCAATGAAAATTTACTTAGAGTTCTTGAATCAAAGTGCGGAATTGATTCACTTATCGGTGTTCCCGGTTGACAAACAACCCAGAACCCATGAAGTGACAAAGACAGGGTAAGGTAGTACTTCATCAAAAATTTATAAGATGTAGAGCAATGGCATGATATCCTCGAGATACCATGGGTAATACTCGAAGGTAGATCATAACAGAGGTCGGGCAGACGCATTGATCTATAGAAGTCAGATGTTTTAACTTGTCCGAGAAATGGGATCAAAGGAGAACAATCATGGTCGGATCAACGGTTGTAAAGGATCAATTCACAGATACCAGATGATAGTTATCAAGGAAATAGTTATTATTACAAGAAGCTTCCATGATAGGATCTACATCGTGTCCATGGGCATGAACACAAAGTTCAAGGTCGACTCCCACTTCTTCAATGCATAACCTTTCATCCACTCCTCGTTTTGGAAGAAATTGTAGTGCAGAAGATTTATCTGGCGAAGTACTAGAAGAGTAAGACTCACATCTCTTTTGAGTTCACACGGATTAGGGAAGGCATATGTTCAACCCGTAGGGGTATCTTAGGAACACCTACCACTAACTTCCAGAGCATATAACATCAGCCCAATAACAGAGCATGGTTGACAATAAGCAGAGGATACAATTTAACAAAGGCAAAATGTATCAGGGGAAGAGCGCACGAGATTTTGAATATGAAGGACATTGTCGTATAATAATCCAACAAAGGATTTAGCGGTCCTTAATGGATCTGATGTGAGTATCAGTACTCAATCAGAAGAAGGAAAGAGTGCAAAGGCATTGGATTATAGAAACATTTGAATAATTCGATGCTTGAGTACAAAGGAGTTATGATTTCAAGTCGAAGGATCAGAAGTAGAGGCTCTGACCAAAAGATGAGTAAGTTGAAAGGACTTAGAGGTGCACCCGATCAAATCTTGATTGGGCAAGAACCAGCTCATAACCGGAGCGATGTCGGAGCCAGAAAGAAAGTTTCCAAGGATTAATTGATGATTGCGAGTATTCGCTCACACGTTGAATCCATAGGAACAGAATGACAACCACAAAGAATTTTTAAAGAATATTGCTAAACATATGGAATTAATCTTAATGCAAGCAGACAAGGAGAATCAAGAGCAATAGGCTACAGAGGATTTTTGGAAGATCACATAGTATTTCCAAGTATTTTGGAAAGCATATGAACAACTGGGGATGAACGGGTTCAGTGAATTATCCGTAGTGCGAAAAAAATAAGCCGCAAAGCAGAAGGCACAAGGGATTCTCGAAACAACGGAGAATACATCTTGTAATAATAGGAGCAACTGGATATGAAGGTACAAGTGGCAAGGATATTATTCATGGGGATTAACTATGGTCAGGAACTGCAAGGCAGTGGGCACAGGGTCTCGACAAACATCGAGGAGTATCTACAGAATCTTCTGGCGAAGCAAGCGATCATCGGTAATGTCGGGGCTCCCCGGGAGGAAGTGGTTACGAGATCCCAGAGTCAGAGTTAGTAAAAAGTTTAACCCGAATAGACGAGAGATCAGAGTCCCAGAGTATAGACGAGGAATAAAAGATCCTAATACCACCCAATGACGACGTGGGCCCGTAAGCCACACTGCCAAGTTAGTAAAACAGTTTTCGGTTTCTAGACTCAACTTCGGCAAAGGAGTTGGAAAAGGGGGGGTCCTACAGGCAGTCGGCTCTGATACCAACTTGTGACGCCCTCGATTCAATCGTACACTAATCATACACGCAAAAATGTACGATCAAGATCAAGGACTCACGGGAAGATATCACAACACAACTGTAGACACAAATTAAAAAAATACAAGCTTTATATTACAAGCCAGGGGCCTCGAGGGCTCGAATACATAAGCTCGAAAACACAAGAGTCAGCGGAAGCAACAATATCTGAGTACAGACATGAGTTAAACAAGTTTTCCTTAAGAAGGCTAGCACAAAAGCAACATCGATCAAAAAGGCAAGGCCTACTGCCTGGGAGCCTCCTAACTACTCCTAGTCATCGGCGGTCTTCACGTAGTAGTAGGCATCCTCCAAGTAGTAGTAGTCATCAGTGGCGTCGTCTGGCTCCTGGGCTCCGTCATCTGGTCGCAACAATCGGGTATGGGGGAAAAGAAGAAGCAAAGCAACCGTGAGTACTCATCCAAAGTACTCGCAAGACTTATATCAGATCTAAACTAAGTATGCATCTGTATCAAAGGAATGGGTTGTATCTATGGACTAAACTGTAGAAAGCCAGAAGGGAAGGGGAAAGCCTAGCCTATCAAAGACTAGCATCTTCTAGAAACCACCATCTTGCAGCAACAGGAGGGAGTAGAGTAGCATAAAGTAAAGTAGCGGTAATGTTATCAACCTCGGCCAGAGATCCTTTCTCGACTCCCTGCGAGAAAACAATCCCAGAGCCATACTATCCTAGTGTCAACGCATTCCAAAACTCATCACCATCCAGTTCTCATCACAAGTATCCAATTCTAGTTCTATCGATCGGGATACAACTCCAAGTGTCCGTTACCGTAGGACAGGCTATCGATAGATGTTTTCTTCCCTGCAGGGGTGCACCAACTTACCCACCACGCTCGATTAACTCCGGACACACTTTCCTGGGTCATGCCCGGCCTCGGCCAAACAATACGCCGCAACCCGACCTAGGCTTAATAGAGAGGCCAGCACACCGGACTAAACCTATGCCCCCAGGGGTCATGGGCCATCTCCCCGGGAACACCTGCACATTGCTTACGCGGCCGGTGAGCAGACCTAGCTACCTCCTTCAACAAGGCAGGAGCTTACGCAGTCCAACCCGACGCGCGCCGCTCAGTCGCTGACGTCTATTAAGCTTCAGCTGATGTATACGACGCAGAACGCCCATACTATGCCCACGTGACAGTTAGTGCTATCAGGACAAAGGCCTCTCGGATCAAATATCCAAATAATAGTGGATTAGGAGCATGCGGTAATAAGCAGAGACTCATGAAAGATGTGACCCCGTTGCCCCGTCTCGAGTACTTGCGGCAAGGGCTAAGAATTCCCGGCCACGCCTCGTAATTGTCTCGCGGGCACCCTCCAGGTCAACCCGACTCCACATCACTCGCAATTAAGCTCGTGCAGGTACCCCTCAGGGCCGACCCGTCTTTAGTAACATGGTTAAGTGTAAAGTCATAGTAACCATAGTAACTGTGTGTCCAAACATCAAGGGGAAACCCCGAGGAATCACCCCCGGCGAATTCCACTTGATGTAATCATCAAGGTGAACGTAAGAGGGACCACCCTCGAGGTTCACACTTGAGAGGTTGCACGACAGAGTCGTATCGGAAGTGGTTAAGGAGGAAATCACCCTCGATGACCACGACCGAATAGCTACACTATAGAGTTAACATCAGAAGTGCTGAAGAGGTCTCACCCTCGGCACTCGATAACAACCGGGTAGTGTCGAGCAACTAAGGGGGAAAGTGATGTGCGGTGTCGAGGCCTGGTCTTCGATCACGTTGATCGAGTCATCGAACATAAAGCGAGGCAAGTGGGACAAGGTGGGGTCACTGATGGATCTCTAACCAACCTATACTAAGTAGTTTAGGATAAGCAGGTAAGGTATGAAAGCAGGTAACAACAACAGGCTATGCATCAGAGTAGGGTCATACAGAAAGCAGTAGCAGTTCTAATGCAAGCATGAGAGGGGAATAAATGGTCGATATCGGAATGCTCAAGGAGGGTTTGCTTGCCTGGAAGCTCTGCTGAAAAAGGAAGAAGTGTCGTCGACGTAGTCGATCACAGGGGCATCAGCAGCGGTCTCGAGGTCTACCGGAGAAGAAGAGGGGGAAGAAACAATAAATACATGTAAGCATAATCATAACAAGACAATAAGCGGTGCTAGAGGTGCTCTAACGCAGCGCTAGGCGATACTGGCGAAGGAGGATAACATCCGGGAAAGTTTTCCCGGTTCCGGACGTCTGTCAGATAGATGAACCGGAGGGGAAAATTTCAACGTTTGCTATGCTAGAGACGTGTGATAGACGAACGGAGGGCGTATTTGGGTTCGTCTCGTTTTTCTGAACAACTTTCATGTATAAAACTTTTTCATCCGAGTTACGGATAATTTTCTATGATTTTCTAAAGTTTTAAACAATGTTTTAAATTTTGTATTAAATTTTAAATCCGAATTGACCAAGTCAAATTGACTAGTCAAAAGGGGAGGTAGTGTCCCACATGTCACTGCCACATGTGTCAAAAAAAAGATCTAACTAATTTAATGGGGGAGGGGCCCACTTGCCATAGACTACAAACTAACCTAACACAAATTACCCTAACTAACATCTAATTAGGCCCTAGTTAAATGGTTTGGCCAGATGTACAGAGAGCCGGCCGGCGTCACACGGACGTGCAAACAGCACAGGCCAGCCATGGCCATGGCAAGGGAGCAACTGGATATGCGCGTGGGTTGGGCGGCTGCAGCGCGAGCAACGGCCATGCACACATCACTGGCAGCAGCAGCGGGCCAGTAGCAAGCAGCAGAAGCAATAGTGGCAGCAGTGGCAACAGTCAGCAGCGGCAGCAGCAGGCAGGTGCCCGATAGCAAACGAAGGTGACACGGCTGGGTGTGCGCGTGCGCTGGGAGCGGCCGGAGCGCCGCACACGCAGGGGCAGGGGGCGCGCGGGGGCACGGTGAGTACACGGAGCTCGGCAGGGAAGCAAGCTAACGGCCATGGCGGACGGAGCTCACGGGGCGACGCTAAGGCGGCGAATAAGCAACAGGGAGAAGGGGGTTTTTAGGAGAGGAGCTCACAGCGGTTCTAGGGACGAGCTCGAGGAGGCCTGGGGTGCAGTGACGGTGACGAATCCGTCGATGGCGTCGCGGTGCCTGGAGGTTGTAGATGATGTCGATCCCTGTGTTGTGGCGGTCTCCGGCTCGATCTGGTACCCAAAACGGACGAAGACAACCACGTCGGACCTCCTGGACGTGCTCCCGTGCACCAGAGACGTCGACGGCCGCAGGATCCATGGCGACGCGTCGGCGACCGCGCTCGGGTGAACGAAACAGAGGAGGAGAGGGCGATAGCGGCGCGAGGGAAAGGAAGTGGGGGTGGTAGGGATCCGGGGTTGAGGGGTGAGATCTTAACCATCAGGGAGGACCGTGCGATGGTCGGCGCGTGGCCAATCCCCGCCATGGACGATGCTCAGGCGGCCAGCTCGCCTTCTGTGAACAGAAGGATGAGGAGGGAGGGGAAGTTGGGCCTCAGGCGGTGTGCACTGGTGGCCCAAGTGTACAGTGGCATTTTTTTTCTTTTCTAAATTTTTATACTTATTTCACCACTGTTTTCTATTTAAATGCTACAGTTAATGAACTTAGGTAATCTTGAAATCTGGCACATAATTCAAGGACAACATCGTGGTGTTGCATAAAAAGTTTTAGAGCCAGTGGAATTGTTCAAACATTTTTAGAAATTGAATAGGTCAATTAATATGTTGTTGGACCACTTTATATTTTCCTAGGAATTAAGTGGTGAGTCAAATGATGTTGGTTTCTACATGATAATTAGTAAGTGAATATTTGTAACCCAACGAACATTTTTGTCTGCATGTTTGACAATTTGAATTTGGACTTCAATTTGAATTTGAATTTGACTTATGCCTTGGATCAGATGAGGATTAGCAACAGTAAGAGTGATGACCTGGCATCATTTGCATGAGATAACTGTAGTTTAATTACCCGTGCGTCACATCATTGCACATCTCGGTACACCGCGGAGGCATTCATATAGAGTCATATTTTGTTCTAAGAATCGAGTTGTAATTCTTGAGTTGTAAGTAAATAAAAGTGTGATAATCATCATTATTAGAGCATTATCCCAGTGAGGAAAGGATGATGGAGACTATGATTCCCCACAAGTCGGGATGAGACTCCGGACGAAAATAAATAAATAAAAGAGGCCAAGAAGCCCAAATAAAAAAGAAGAAGAGAAAAGAGGCCATAAAAAAGAGAAGGCCCAAATTAAAAAATAAAATAAAAAATGAGAGAAAAACAGAGAAGGGGCAATGCTACTATCCTTTTACCACACTTGTGCTTCAAAGTAGCACCATGATCTTCATGATAGAGAGTCTCTTGTTTTGTCACTTTCATATACTAGTAGGAAATTTTCATTATAGAACTTGGCTTGTATATTCCAATAATGGGCCTCCTCAAGTGCCCTAGGTCTTCATGAGCAAGCAAGTTGTATGCACACCCACTTAGTTTCTTTTGTTGAGATTGCATACATTTATAGCTCTAGTGCATCCGTTGCATGGCAATCCCTACTCACTCACATTGATATCTATTGATGGGCATCTCCATAGCCCGTTGATATGCCTAGTTGATGTGAGACTATCTTCTCCTTTTTGTCTTCTCCACAACCACCATTCTATTCCACCTATAGTGCTATGTCCATGGCTCACGCTCATGTATTGCGTGAAGATTGAAAAAGTTTGAGAACATAAAAAGTATGAAACAATTGCTTGGCTTGTCATCGGGTTTGTGCATGATTTAAATATTTTGTGTGGTGAAGATGGAGCATAGCCATACTATATGATTTTGTAGGGTTAACTTTCTTTGGCCATGTTATTTTGAGAAGACATGATTACTTGGTTAGCATGCTTGAAGTATTATTATTTTTATGTCAATATTAAACTTTTGTCTTGAATCTTATGGATCTGAATATTCTTGTCACAATAAAGAGAACTACATGGATAAATATGTTAGGTAGCATTCCACATCAAAAATTCTGTTTTTATCATTTACCTACTCGAGGACGAGCAGGAATTAAGCTTGGGGATGCTGATACATCTCCAACGTATCTATAATTTTTTATTGTTCCATGCTATTATATTATCAACCCTGGATGTTTTATATGCATTTATATGCTATTTTATATGATTTTTGGGACTAACCTAGAGCCCAATGTAAGTTTCTATTTTTTCCTTGTTTTAGAGTATCGCATAAAAGGAAAATCAAACGGAGTCCAATTGACCTGAAACTTCACGGAACTTACTTTTGGACCAGAAGAAGCCCACGGAGTATCGGAGTTGGACCAGGAGAGTCCCGGGCTGCCCACGAGGGTGGGGGCGCCCCCACCCCCCTGGGCGCCCCCTGCCTCGTGGACAGCCTAGAGGTCCACCGACGTACTTCTTCCTCCCATATATACCCATATACCCTAAAACCATCGAAGAGCAGAATAGATCGGGAGTTCAGCCGCCAGAAGCCTCCGTAGCCACCGAAAACCAATCTAGACCCGTTCTGGCACTCTGCCGGAGGGGGCAATCCCTCTCCGGTGGCCATCTTCATCATCCCAGTGCTCTCCATGACGAGGAGGGAGTAGTTCTCCCTCGGGGCTGAGGTTGGATCTTATGATGTTTCTCCCCCTCTACTCTCTTTTAATGGATTGAGTTTTCCCTTTGAAGTTATCTTATCGGATTGAGTCTTTAAGGATTTGAGAACACTTAATGTATGTCTTGCGTGGGATACCCGTGGTGACAGTGGGGTATTCTATTGATCCACTTGATGTATGTTTTGGTGATCAATTTGCGGGTTCCGCCCATGAACCTATGCATAGGTGTTGGCACCCGTTTTCATCTTGACTCTCCAGTAGAAACTTTGGGGCACTCTTTGAAGTACTTTGTGTTGGTTTGAATAGATGAATCTGAGATTGTGTTATGCATATCGTATAATCATACCCACGGATACTTGAGGTGACATTGGAGTATCTAGGTGACATTAGGGTTTTGGTTGATTTGTGTCTTAAGGTGTTATTCTAGTACGAACTCTATGATAGATTGAACAGAAAGAATAGCTTCATGTTATTTTACTACGAACTCTTGAATAGATCGATCAGAAAGTATAACTTTGAGGTGGTTTCGTACCCTACCATAATCTCTTCGTTTGTTCTCCGCTGTTAGTGACTTTGGAGTGACTCTTTGTTGCATGTTGAGGGATAGTTATGTGATCCAATTATGTTATTATTGTTGAGAGAACTTGCACTAGTGAAAGTATGAACCCTAGGCTTGTTTCAATGCATTGCAATACCGTTTGTGCTCACTTTTATCATTAGTTACCTTGCTGTTTTTATATTTTCAGATTACAAAAACCTATATCTACCATCCATATTGCACTTGTATCACCATCTCTTCGCCGAACTAGTGCACCTATACAATTTACCATTGTATTGGGTGTGTTGGGGACACAAGAGACTCTTTTGTTATTTGGTTGCAGGGTTGTTTGAGAGAGACCATCTTCATCCTACGCCTCCTACGGATTGATAAACCTTAGGTCATCCACGTGAGGTAAATTTGCTACTGTCCTACAAACCTCTGCACTTGGAGGCCCAACAAAGTCTACAAGAAGAAGGTTGTGTAGTAGACATGACCGGCTTTATTACACTAGTCATAAATATTTACATTGGTAGAAATATGTACATCACAAGAGTCGGTGGCTTGGATGTAATAAGGCCGAAGATGAGAAATATTTCACGGCCGGCGGGTCTCCTCCTCCGACGTGCGTGAGTCCTTGTGGTCTCGAACATTGATAAGGTAGTATGACCCGTTGTTCAGATTTTTGCTGACCACAAAGGGCCCTTCCCAAGGTGGGGATAGCTTGTACATGTCAGTTTGATCCTGGATGAGCCGGAGCACCAAATCTCCTTCTTGAAAGGTCCTGGTTTTAACCCGGCGGCTATGATAATGATGCATATCTTGCTGGTAAATCACCGAACGAGCCGCCTCAAGGTCACGCTCCTCATCCAACAGGTCAAGAGCATCCTGACGTGCTTTTTCATTATCAGCTTCAACATAAGCCGCCACACGGGGCGAGTCATGACGGATGTCACTAGGGAGAACCGCCTCTACTTCGTAAACCATGAAGAAAGGTGTGTAACCCGTAGATCTGTTGGGGGTGGTATTGATACTCCAAAGTACTGATGGTAACTCTGCAACCCAACAACCCGGCGTCCTCTACAAAGGGACCATAAGCATGGGTTTTATGCCTCTCAAGATTTCCTGATTGGCACTTTCCGGTTGACCATTGGACTGGGTGTGGGCCATAGATGAAACAACAAGACGAATATGTTCACATTGACAAAATTCTTTCATAGCACCTTTAGACAGATTAGTCCCATTATTAGTGATGATGCTGTGGGGTAACCAAAATGAAAAATCACCTTCTTGATGAATTGAACCATCATTGCCGCGTCACACTTATTGACCGGCTCTGCCTCAACCCACTTTCTAAACTTGTCAACTGCCACCAAGAGATGAGTCTTTTTGTCCTTGGTCCACTTAAAAGGCCCAACCATATCCAGCCCCTAGACTGCAAATGGCCAAGTAATTGGAATCATCCTCAATTCTTTAGCCGACACATGAGCTCGTCTTGAAAATTGCTGACAACCATCACACTTGCTAACCAAATCCTCTACATCAGCATGAGCCGTCAGCCAATAGAACCCATGACGAAAAGCCTTAGTCATGAGAAACTATGACGGAGGATAAACTAGAGGGACGAGGTTGCCGGCACACGGATTGGTGTTTCTTGATGTGTTCCAGGTGCTATCCCTGCCCCTCTATGTATAGGACGCGTCTAGTGGGCGGCTGGGTGCCCGCTAGAGCTCCTGGGCGGCCAACCTTTTTGTCAAATAGTGTGGGTGTTGTTATTTAATCATTCCTGTGGTTAAAAAGGATACTATTAATTAATCATTCCTTATATGGTCTCTTCTCATGTGATGAATGTATGCATGCCGCTGCATTAATGTTCCTTATGTTCGTCCCTTTAATTTTTGATTTTTAAAATTATAAAAGACCATATCTTCTAAACCGCATGTCAAAATTAAGATCCGTTTTCACCGTTGAAACCATCGCGACATGCTCTTCAAAACTAGATCTCGCATGGGCATGTTTCGACGAACTAATCTTCCTGCCAACTAAACATCAATGTGTGTGCAACTAGATTACATTCCCGCACCAATTAAGCATATGTGTGTGCCAATAGTCCTGCCAACTAAACATCAATGTGTGTGCAACTAGACTACATTGCCGCGCCAACTAAGCATATGTGTGCGCCAATAGTCCTGCCAACTAAACACCAATGTGTGTGCAACTAGACTACATTGTCACGCCAACTGAGCATATATGTGTGTAACTAGTCCTGCCAACTAAATATCAATGTATGTGCAACTAGACTACATTGCCGCGTCAATTGCGCATGTGTGTGTGCAACTAGTGTCCTTCCAACTAAACATCAATGTGTGTGCAACTAGACTACATTACAAGCCAACTATGCATATGTGTGTGCAATAGTCTTCCTGCCAACTGAACATCAATGTGTGTGCAACTAGACTACATTACAAGCCAACTAAACATCAATGTGTTTGCAACTAGACTACATTACAAGCCAACTAAGCATATGTGTGTACAACTAGTATTCCTACCAACTAAACATCAATGTGTGTGTAACTAGACTACATAACAAGCCAACTAAACATCAGTGTGTGTGCAACTAGACTACTTCCTACAATGGTGTCTCAGCGGCGGGATCGGAACCTCACAACCAAGGCCAAAAGTGCAGGAGCGGGCAAAGCCAATACGTACGCAAATCAGGTACTATACCTAATGAACAGTCACATAGGAAGTTGGATTATGCAGCTCCAAAAATTTGTTTTGAAAAAAGTTGCACCATGTAGTACTAAAGTTGCACAACACAGTACTAAAGTTGCACCATATAGCATAAAAGTTGGCATCAAAAAAATTTCATCAAAACATATCCATGCGGGATCTAGTTTCAAAGATCTCGACGTCAGGATTCCAACGATGAAAACAGATTTGAATTCCGCTGCGCGGTTTGAAAGGTATGCCTTTTTTAATTTTTGTGAAAGGTAGTTAAATTAGTCACATGCGGAGAGAGAGAATGGACATCATGGGCTACTTTTCCTTCTAATTATATTCCTTGGCCCATAACAGTCCAAAACCAGTCCATATAATTCAGACCAGGTGGCCTGGACTACGCACGCACGGAAACAAGTGGCTAGGAGCTGGTTCGCCCAAATAGTGCGTATGCAATTTTTAGATTTTAGGCTATTTATATGTTGAGCCCTGGGTTCGAAACTTGAGGTAAAAGCCTCATCAAAGTCGGTTTTTCCTGCAAGGAAGAGTCCTTCTCGGACTTCCAGGACCAGACGCCACGGTGCTTGGCATCTGGCCTAGACGCCAGGGTCTCCGGCGTTTGGCCCCCTGGCCTCCGCAAAACTCCTTTTGCACCGACCTAAAGCCCCGTGGGCTCCACCCCTTGTCCGAACCATATCATCCTATATATCAATATTTACCTCCGGACCATTCCGGAGCTCCTCGTCATGTCCATGACCTCATCCGGGACTCCGAACAGCATTCAGTCACCAACATACATAACTCATATAGTACTATATCTTGAACAAACGTTAAGCGTGCGGACCCTACGGGTTCGATAAGTATGTATACATGACCGAAACACCTCTTTGGTCAATAACCAATAGAGGAACCTAGATGCCCATATTGGTTCCTATATATTCTATGAAGATCTTTATCGGTTGAACATTATGACAACATACGTAATTCCCTTTGTCTATCGGTATGTTACTTGCCCGAGATTCGACCTTCGGTATCTTCATACCTAGTTCAATCTCGTTACTGGCAAGTCTCTTTACTCGTTCCATAATACATCATCTCGCAACTAACTCATTAGTCACATTGCTTGCAAGGCTTCTTATGATGTGCATTACTGAGAGGGACCAGAGATACCTCTCTTATACTCGAAGTGACAAATCCTAATCTTGATCTATGCCAACCCAACAAACACCTTCGGAGATACCTGTAGAGCATCTTTATAATCACCAAGTTACTTGGGAAATTTGATAGCACACAAGGTGTTCCTCCAGTATTCGGGAGTTGCATAATCTCAGAGTCAAAGGAATATGTATAAGACATGAAGAAAGCAATAGCAATAAAACTTAACGATCATTATGCTAAGCTAACGGATGGGTCTTGTCCATCACATCATTCTCCTAATGATGTGATCCCGTTCATCAAATGACAAGACATGTCTATGGTCAGGAAACTTAACCATGTTTAATTAACGAGCTAGTCAAGTAGAAGCATACTAGGGACACTTTGTTTTGTCTATGTATTCACACATGTATCAAGTTTTCGATTAATACAATTCTAGCATGAATAATAAACATTTATCATAATATAAGGAAATATAAATAACAACTTTATTATTCCCTCTAGGGCATATTTCCTTCACTACTATGAGCATTAGTAAGGTACACATCAATAGCATGTATATCAAATATACTTTTTTCACTTTACCATTCTTCTTATCCGCCAAATACTTGGGGTAGTTCCACTTCCAGTGACCAGTCCCTTTGCAGTAGAAGCACTCAGTTTCAGGCTTGGGTCCAGACTTGGGCTTCTTCCTGGGAGTGACAACTTGCTTGCCATTCTTCTTGAAGTTCCCCTTCTTTCCCTTGCCCTTTTTCTTGAAACTAGTGGTCTTGTTAACCATCAACAATTGATGCTCTTTCTTGATTTCTACCTCCGCAGCTTTGAGCATAGCGCAGAGCTCGGGAATTGTCTTATCCATCCCTTGCATATTATAGGTCATCCCGCAGCTTGGTGGCAGTGATTGAAGAACCCTATCAATAACACTATCATCTGGAAGATTAACTCCCATATGAGTCAAGTGGTTATGGTACACAGACATTCTGAGTATGTGTTCACTGACAGAACTGTTCTCCTCCATCTTGCGGCTATAGAACTTGTTGGAGACTTCATATCAACTCGGGCATTTGCTTGAAATATTAACTTCAACTCCTGGAACACCTCATATGGTCCATGACTTTCAAAACGTCTTTGAAGTCCCGATTCTAAGCCGTAAAGCATGGCACACTAAACTATCACTACAAAAAAGATACTTCTGTGATGATACGTGTTTGTCACAGTAGGTCACGTTTTCTTTCATGCATGTACATCCATGACAATTTTATGACAGAATCAAGATAGTCATACCTGTGCTGTCGTAGAAGTCTTCCATGACATTACGAAAATTATCATCATGGAAGTGTCCACTTCCATGACAATAAATTGCGCGTCACAGAAGTGCTTTCGTCAAGGGTGACCGACACGTGGCATCCACCGTAATGGGTCACCGTTAAGCTATCGGGTCCGGTTTTGGATCCGATAACCCGCTAACAGCCCGGACCAATGAGGATTTCCCATGTGTAAAATTCTCATTGGCCGGAGGAAACACGTGTTGGCTCACCGTTGGGACAGATGTCATCCATTCATTGGACAGGAGACGCCTATGATACGTTGACATGTGGCACGGCCCAACAGAGGCCCATTCCGGTGAAAAGGCCGGGCCTGTCAAAATAAGCGGGCTGGCCCATTAGCGGCCTACTTGAGTCAGGCCCATTTACAAGCACGGCCCATACAAGTTACATAGAATCGACCAATCAAAGGCCCATTCTACATTTGACAATTTCCAGCCCATCGTCAGCTTTAACCCCTTAAAGGCCCGCTACATCATTGGCCCAATTGCGGCCTGAGCTTCTTTCGTCCTGTTAGAGGCCTATCGTCAGTTCAAGCCCATTAACGGCCCGGAACGTCTTTCGGCCCTTTCTCGGCCCATTCTGCAGTTGGGCCAATTCTAGCCCGTTGTGACATTAGGCCTGTAACCGACCCATTTGGTAAATGGGCCAACTCCTAGCCCATTTTGTCTCTCGGCCTGTTAATGGCCCGCACAACAATTGGGCCTTTGACTCTAGGTCCATTAGAGGCCCATGTTCCGCAGGGCATCATTCCAGCCCAGCGCAACTTTCGGCCTATTAAAAGCCTAGTTTGCAAATTGGGCCTCCTCTGCCCCATAACACTTTCGGCCTCTTACTGGCTCGTAAAGTAAAAGGGCCGAGACAAAATTGACATCTATTTTGGCCTGCTAGAGGCCCATGGGCCATTTCCATTTATATGGCCCTATTGAGCTTTTGGCCTGTTAACGGCCTGCTAAGAGCCGTTGTTACAGTGGGCCACATCATTTGGGATCTACTTAATATTATTTTGACCAGCCCAATTAAGGGTTGCTTTGATTATGCACATTTGTTCATTTGTATGGCGTCCAGGAAATGTTTGGGCATGTGGGCCCCCGTTTCAACGATATAGCAAATTCAAGAATTATCCTACTCTATACTATCGCCTCTAAAAAACATACACTATGCAATAAAAAGACTAAGACATAGAAACGTACAATAATCCTACACTATACAATAAAGAAATTACAGCCGAATATACCCACTGGGCATTATAGTTCGGCACCAGTGATAATAAAGCATACACAAACAGTAAATTACATACACTGGACAAAAAAGCTCATACATCATGGACACACATCAACAGAACTTACCATTTGAACTATAATCTCTTCAGAAAATAGGATTGGCCGTATTAAGATAGCACAAAATTCAGTCTAAAAAATCATCAATTCCTTCGTGGTTACCTCAGTGTCTTGTTTCATTTTTTTGACTCCTGCATCTAATACCTGCATGTCCATTCTCAACTTGTTGATTTTACATTGAGAATCATGTACAAGTTGTCTTGCCACCTCTAGTTGATGCTCGAGAACATCAGCACATTCCAATTCCAGTCCATAATCATTCGGTAACGGCCATGCTGCACTGCTCGCAGATCTTTGTGTTGATGTCATTTCATCCTGAAATGTTTCTGTAAGTACACATGACTAGGGCAAAAATATAGTTACAATAGTGAAGCGAGCAAGACAGACTATTTTGTACATGGCAAAACAGGACTAACAATAATGTTACACATCATGAAGCGTAAGCAGGTGATATTTTAAAAATTATAAAAATGGTAGTCTATGCAGCCTACATATAGAAATCTCTCTTAGCTCACCAGAGGAGCATGATGTTGGGGCCAAATCGAAAACACAGACATGTTACAAATTTAGACAGCATGTTGCGTATAAGTAAGCAAGCAGTTGGCCATTCTGTAGCTCAATTAAAGTCCTTGGGAGCATAATGAACAACAGAGGGATTCATACAAACCTACTACAGCAAGCAAATCTAAGCAATCATTATCCTAGTATAAACTAGATTGTGAGCCTCATGCAGTAATAGTTGGTTAATAGACTTCAAAGCTTCAGGCACACTTCGCTAGAGTAATTAAATGGTAAGGCCTTTAATTATGTCAACTAAAAGTTATACAAGTAACCAACATCAGGCATCATTGTTTGGGCATCTCATTAACTGAGGACAAATAAAGCAATTGAAAAGACCAAATTAACTATGCCTGAAACAAACAAGGAATTGAACTGTTGAGTTGGATACAGTGACTTACCTTAACTGGTTGAATAGGCTCAGCGCTGCTCCTACTTCTCTTGCAAGGCTCCTTCCTAACATATTGTACTTGGAAATCCTCAATCTTATCTTCATTGCACCCCCTCTGCACGGTGACACAAACTAGTTACTCATCTCCTTGGAAGATAAATATGCATACTTTCTAGTCTATGAACAACACAAAAGGACGAGATTATAACAAAACAACACCACATAATGAAACATGCCACATCTCTTGCACTTGCACACAATGAAATGAGCATTTACTATGTGTGCACTATGTAAAAACTAGGCATACCTTCAAACTGGATCTCCGGGTAATCTTAGAGAGCCTACTTTAGTGTACAACCAAACCTTTATGTCACATATGAGTTAGACAAGCCCCCACTACAGCAGCCCTTGGTGTTTAAATCATTGACAAGCTCTGCTAGAGTGTTAGGTCAAGAATAGCAAGTAATCAAAGAAAACAGTTATGGTATGGTTGGCTGATGCAAACAAGCAATTGAGCAGATGTATCAAGAAAAGAAGCAAAGAAGGAGGCTTAAAGACCATCACTTGACTGACCAGATTTAAGGGGCATTTAAACATCATGTGCAATGTATGAACCAACATAAACATTGCATATTCTAGATTCTATAATGGAATGCACATGTATTAGGTTATCCCATGTATGATGATGCCTAAATGTACACTATAGCAGGCAGGAGTGATTCATTATTGCACGCACAATTGAATTGCAGGTTAAGGGCCAGTTCTATTCCGCCTTTTCAGAGCTTATTGTCAAAATAAGCAATAAAAGATTTAAAGAAGTCATTTTTGAGTTATGGGCTTGGGCTTAACTTCTTTCGCTTTGGAGGGGGGTGTTTCGGGTAGAAGCTCGCTAAAAATTGAAGGTGTCAGTGTCAAAACCGGAGATCTCGGGTAGGGGGTCCCGAACTGTGTGTCCGAGGATTGATGGTAACAAGAGACAAGGGACACGATGTTTTGCCCAGGTTCGGGCCCTCTTGATGGAGGTAATACCCTACGTCCTGCTTGATTGACTTTGATGAGTATAGGGGTTACAAGAGTTGATCTACCACGAGATCGTAATGGCTAAACCCTAACTGTCTAGCATGTATGATTATGATTACCTCTACAGACTAAACCCTCCGGTTTATATAGATACCGGAGGGGGCTAGGGTTGTACAGAGTCAGTTTACAGAGAAAGGAATATTCACATCCACACGCTAAGCTTGCCTTCCACACCAAGGAGAGTCCCATCCGGACACGGGAGGAAGTCTTCTGTCTTGTATCTCCATGGCCCATTAGTCTGGCCCACGTCACATAGCCCGGACGCCCGAGGACCCCTTAATCCAGGACTCCCTCGGTAGCCCCTAAACCAGGCTTCAATGACGATGTGTCCGGTGCGCAGATTGTCTTCGGCATTGCAAGGCGGGTTCCTCCTCCGAATACTTCAAAGTAGTCCTCAAACACAGAAAACATGTCCAGCTCTGCAAGACAGGCACCACACATAGCCGCAAAGAGTATAATATTTCACAAGTCCCATCTACTGACAACTTTTTATAGCGAGACGTTACGTCCCTGCCCGGTCATTATTTTGAACCATTTTTTAGCTTCCCACTCCATATTTCGAGGTGCGGTTTTCATTGGCATGTCTTATCGAAGCAGAGATCGTGTCACCTTATCGCGGGATTCTCATCAATACGGGTGTGGGTAATCCAACCGCACCGTCCGCACGACCCTTGGGGAAGAGGCGAGTTTTAAGGCGAGTGGGGAGCTGCTTGATATTCGCTACCTTTATAAGAGGATAAAGATCCATTCTTTCACCCACGCCTTCTTCCTCTCTGCCCATCCGTTCTCGACCTCCAGCGCCCAAGCTTCCATCCTTTCTGCCTCCAAAAAGCACTCCAACCATGGCTGGATCTGGAACGCAGGGCAAGTGGATGGCCTCCTCTGTCACTGAGGGGAACATCACGGAGCTCCGGGAAGCAGGGTACTTGGCCCAAGGAATCGCCCACCGGCTTCCGACCAAGGGGCAGATCGTCCCCACATCGGAGCCCAACGAGAGGGTGGTATTCATCCCCCACTTCATCCCTAGGTTAGGATTTCCCCTCCACCCCTTCGTCCGTGGACTCATGTTCTACTACGGGCTAGATTTCCACGATCTAGCCCCGAATTCTATCCTCAACATCTCGCATTCATTGTCGTGTGTGAGGCCTTCCTCCGCATCCCACCCCACTTCGAATTATGGCTGAAGATATTCAATGTGAATCCGAAAGTGGTGGGTGGTCAACATGCAGAGTGCGGAGGTGCCATGGTGAGCAAACTATCCAATGTCACATGGCCCACTGGCACCTTTGTGGAAACCATCAAGGAGTGGCAGAAGTAGTGGTTCTATGTCATTGAGCCCCGCGACACCACCTGGGCTGCGGCTCCCGAATTCAAGTCCGAGCCCCCAGTGCGGCCTACCTCCTGGCTAAAAAAGGGCCTGGACTGATCGTCGTCAGACGAGATATCGGCACTGTAGGCGCGCGTCAAGAGCATGGTGGACAAGAACATCGAGCTCGTCAATGTGATCCAGGTGATGATTTTTCACCAGATCCTTCCCTGCCAAAGCCGGACTTGCCATCTGTGGGAGTTCGATCCGGCCAAACACCAGACCTTGCGACAGTTCTTCGGCTCCACGCACGAAGATATCTGGAAGGTGCTTTTCAAGGCCAATCAGACGTGGCCACAGACGTCCGAGGACCGCGGGTATGACCTGACCCATCTAGCCAGTCCGGTAAGTTCTTCATACTTCAAGGTGTATCTCTTCCTATGCATCCAAGGAAGATGTCTAAGTTTCTGCATTTGTCTTTTCAGAGCTGGATAAAGAAGGCGGAGCAAATCCAGTGTCCGGCTTTGCTGCCCGAAAACCCAGCTATCCTGCTTCTGACAAAGATGCTGGTTCCGGCACCCTACCAGGCGCCAGAGAAGAAGGCCAAGAAGAAGGGCCAGGAGACAAGAAGCGGCTTCCGCCGTAAAGGCACTCCAGACGCAACATCCGAAGATGCCAAAACCCACTCCTCCCCCGCCAAAAACAACGAGGAGGAGGAAGAAAGCAATTCTCCCCCTGAGAGGGGAAGGAAGAAAAGGGCGGCCTCCACGGATCTGGAGGCAGAGGCGGAGGCGTCCAAGAAAGGGAGAGTCTCCCTTGCTGACGATTCCGAATCGGGCACCGATAGAAGCCCTGGGTGGCATCCCAGGAAGAAGCCCGTGGCCGGATCATAAGTACTCAAAGGCACTTACACACATATATCCAGCTCCTTTACTTCATGGATTTAATATGTTGAACCATGCGCTGCAGTCCGACTCTAGCCCACCCCAGCGATCCTCATCTTCGGGGAATTCGCTGGATACAAAGGTGATGGACAGCGGGTCGCTTCCGCCGGCCTCCTCCCCCAAGACTATGGACGATGCTGAAGTCTTGTCCCGAAGGACCCTCCCGGGCCAGGGAGAGGTACAGGAGGCCGCCGAGGGGGCGCTAGAAGGTGATACCTCGGCCGCCGGACACATGGGGAACAGACCCCCCTGGAGACTGGCGATGGGGGCCATATCCGATTTGGCCCGCAGCCGAATACTATTCCGGAGGCCCGTATGGCTCTGGAATCAGGCAAGAAACCTCCTTCTTTTGAAGGAGGTGCACCCACTCCGTCGGCGAGCTCTGTCCATCCGAAGGCACCAGATACTCTATTGGAAGCGCTCCAAGGTGCTTCCATTGTAGAAGAACACCGTATCCTTATGGGTACGGTGGTTGAGAGGGTTCAGTCCGCTAAGAGCGGACTAACCGAAGCCTGTGCCAGCTTTCTAACAGGCTTTGAGGTACGTGACACAATTATGCAAAAAGAATGCCGCAGTACAGACAATAGCCCTTGAGACTCTGTCCGGTATTCGAAAACAAAGGCCGGATAGAGGATCGAATAATTTTCACATGAGACTAATCATATATGTCTATGTGAATAAGCAGGCGTCGATGCTGGCTGCGACCTCCCATTCTGCCGAAGTATCCAAACTGAAGCAGAGGCTGGAGGAGGCCGATGAAGAGCTTGGCCGTGTCAAAAAACAGCTTGATGACAAACAAGGTACGCAATGGCCTATTCAGATCTCAAAAATGATAAGAATTTTTTGTGTTGATCACGTTAATATGATGCTTCATAGGAGCTGCGACCGAGGTGGAGTCCCTCCAGAAAGCTCTGAGTGAGGCCCAGAAGAGGGCGGAGCAGGAAGAAGCCGCCCACAAGAAACACGAGTCAAGGGTCGGGGAGGTTCAGCAGGAGCTCGAGGACGCCGTACAGAAGTGCGAATCCTTGGAGCACAAGATTGCGGACCAAGAGTCCGAACTTGCTAAGGCCCACCAAAGCGCACAAGAGGCCCGGGTTGAAGTCCAGGGCGCCTTCCGGGAAGTCCAGGAGGCCAAGCAAATTGCGGTGGGTAAGACCTTTATTATGCAGAGCAAATTTGTGAAGAAAAGGTACCTCCTACTGACCCGGATTTGGAGTTCTCCAGGAGCGTTTGCGGATCTGCCTCGCAGTGTTGCTAATGCTGCGGAGTTCTTCTGAGCCAAGGAGGGGAGCTCATCAGAGAAGCTGCTCTGGTCGCAATACATTGCGCCAAAGCATTCGATGGCCCTCAGCGATCAGCTGAAGCAGCTGTCTGAACTTCATAGGGTGGCCGGATTGGCCATGAAGGATTTAATAATCTGTCTATGGCCTGTCGAAGCCGTACCCAGTAGCCACTACGGGCTCATGAAGCGGCTGGTCGATGCCAGCCCTTGGCTTGATTCTATAAAGCGATCGGTCTGGATCGAAGGGGCGCGGATGGCCTTCACCCGCGTCAAGGTGCAGTGGGAGAAGATGAACGCTGTCAAGCTTGCGCCCGAGGGGCCACCTGAGGGCAAAGAGCACCGCACGCCCGAGCTCTATTTTGATGACGTCCTAGAAGGATCCCGCATTGTAGCGGGCCAGTGTGCGAAGGACATTATCTTTGAATGAATGTATTTGTGTTTATCCAATTCTATATTATGGAACAAAGTCTATATGTAATATATCGCTTATTGTTTTTCAAAAATATTTCCTCTTGTGCGGTCGTTTATTTAAATCTGAGAATTTTCCAGTCATCGGCTTCAGCCCCCACGTAGATAGTACGGGGGTGTTCTGGTTGGAACCTAAACACACTTGACCCAAGAGTTTGGTCCTTGAAGGAGGTGTTTAGTGCATCGAACCAGGCAATCGGACTATGTGGCTTTATCACCCTCACTTAGCCATAGGAGTTTGACAAATAGGAGTACAGGTGCAGCCCCTAGTTTGTTTATCCGGACTAGGGGATGTAAACACCTGACCGGGTGGAAGCCGATCCGTCGCGTAATGCGGAAAAAAATCGCAGGAGAGTTTAGCCACTGAATAGCTGACCAGCTCTCGCCGCATCATGATAGTTAGTTTTCGGCTTTCTCTACTGAGGTGTTTATCCGGGAACCAGAAACACAATTAGAGTAGTTCTCCCTTTACTACCCTAGCCGATAAAACGGAACGTAAGGTAGCAAGTAGAGGAGCCGGGCAACCCAACTATTGACCAAAGACATGATTCGGAGCCGATGCATATAATGAAATATTCAGGGCGCCGAATTGTACTGTAAAAAGTGTTCGGACTTGTTGCCAACATATGGAGCACAAAGGAGCCCCTGGCGGGTTAAGTCATACCGAAGTGTACGGGTGCAATTAAAAAGTTTAAATATAATGAAGGAGTAAGCCAGTGCCACATATGTTGGGCCGCAAACTGTTTCCATTATAATCTGATTGGTACGTCAAAGCGTATTTGTACAAATAATGTGATAAGCAACAGGGCGATTTAACATGCCGAGAACAAGGGGAAGCTGCATGCGGGTCCTTCAAACAGGCAAAGTGATCGTCAAAAAGATCATCTAGATGTTTCAGCCACATGTCTATGCTTCTTGCCTCCTTGGTGTGTTTATCCTTCGAAAGGATCGAAGATGAGGCCATCATGAGGGGCCTATGGAAAAGAAACCTGAAAAAGGATAGAAGAAAAAACGGAAATTATGAGTACATGGATAAGGTCGAGCCGTATTGTGGACCATGATCGAGTTATGCCTCCGTCTTTGCCCATGGTATTTTTAGTGCGTAGTTATTTATGCGTGGTACGTATGCCGCAGTTTGGTCGGGATTGAGATGGAGGCTGAATTGCTAGTCCAACTCCTGACGAGCCGGGCTGTCATGCTACGGAGTAATACGGACTCGTTTAATAGTGTCCGGGGGCTTGGTGATATGTTTCCAACATATCTATAATTTCTGATTACTCCATGCTATTGTATTATCTATTTTGGATGTTAATGGGCTTTATTTTACACTTTTATATCATTTTTGGGACTAACCTACTAACCGGAGGCCCAGCCCAAATTGCTATTTTTTGCCTATTTTAGAGTTTCGCCGAAAAGGAATATCAAACGGAGTCCAAACGGAATGAAACCTTCCAGAAACGTGATTTTCTCAAAAAACGTGATCTAGGAGACTTGGAGTGTGCGTCAAGAAACAACCGAGGAAGCCACGAGTCAGGGGGCGCGCCTACCCCCCTGGGCGCACCCTCCACCCTCATGGGCCCCTCGTTGCTTCACTGTAACACCCACAATGCAGCTATATCTCCCAGGTGTCGGAGCACGACTTAGAGGCATAACCGCATAGTAGGCATGTCGCAAGAGGGGTAATCTTTACACATCCCATGTACTGAATAAGAAAGGGATAAAGAGTTGGCTTACAATCGCCACTTCACACAATACATAAATATAGCATTACATCATCCAGAATACAATCAAGGTCCGACTACGGAGCCAAAGTAAAGAAAGACCACCCCAAATGCTAGATCCCTGATCGCCCCGACTGGGCTCCACTACTGATCAACAGGAAACGAAACAACACAACGAACAAGATCTTCATCGAGCTCCCACTTGAGCTCGGTTGTGTCACCTGCACTGGTATCATCAGCACCTACAAACTATTTGGAAGTATCTGTGAGTCACGAGGACTCAGCAATCTCAAACCCTCGTGATCGAGACTATTTAAGCTTAAGGGTAGGAAAAGGTAGTGAGGTGGAGCTGCAGCAAGCACTAGCATATATGGTGGCTAACTTACGCAAATGAGAGCGAGAAGAGAAGCAAAGTGCGGTCGTGAACTAGAAGTGATCAAGAAGTGATCCTGAAACTACTTACGTTCAAGCATAACACAAGAACCGTGTTCACTTCCCGGACTCCGCCGGAAAGAGACCATCATGGCTACACACGCAGTGGATGCATTTTAATTAAGTTAAGTGTCAAGTTCTCTACATCCGGACATTAACCGCGGGCACGGATTTCGAAAGTTCAAAACCCTGCAGGGGTGTCCCAACTTAGCCCATCACAAGCTCTCACGGTCAATGAAGGATATTCCTTCTCCCAGGAAGACCCAATCAGACTCGGAATCCTGGTTACAAGACATTTCGACAATGGTAAAACAAGACCAGCAAAGCCGCCCGATGTGCCGACAAATCCCGATAGGAGTCGCTCGTATCTCGTTCTTAGGGCACACTGGATAGGTCGAGCTACGAGTAAAACCAACCCTTGAGTTGCCCCGAGGTGGCCCCGCAGGCTGCCCGTGTCGGACGAACACTCAGAGGAGCACTGGCCCGGGGGGGTTAAAATAAGATGACCCTTGAGTCTGCAGAACCGAAGGCAAGGTGTCGGTGTCAAAACCGGCGGATCTCGGGTAGGGGGTCCCGAACTGTGCGTCTAAGGAGGATGGTAACAGGAGGCAGGGGACACGATGTTTACCCAGGTTCGGGCCCTCTTGATGGAGGTAATACCCTACATCCTGCTTGTTTGTTCTTGATAATATGAGTAGTACAAGAGTTGATCTACCACGAGAGCAAAGAGGCTAAACCCTAGAAGCTAGCCTATGGTATGATTGTATGTTGTCCTACGGACTAAAACCCACCGGTTTATATAGACACCGGAGGGGGCTAGGGTTACACAAGGTCGGTTACAAAGGAGGAGATATACATATCCGTATTGCCTAGCTTGCCCTCCACGCCAAGTAGAGTCCCATCCGGACACAGGACGAACTCTTCAATCTCGTATCTTCATAGTCCAATAGTCCGGCCAAAGGATATAGTCCGGCTGTCTAGAGACCCCCTAATCCAGGACTCCCTCAGTAGCCCCTGAACCAGGCTTCAATGACGATGAGTCCGGCACGTTGTATTGTGTTCGGCATTGCAAGGCGGGTTCCTCCTCTGCATACACCATGGAAGAGTTTTGAATCCAAGGATAGTGTCCGGCCCTGCAAAATAAGTTCCACATACCACTGTAGAGAGAATAATATTTCCACAAATCTACTCTGCTGACACGTTCTAACAACATGACATCACGCCATGGCCCGGTCTTTATTCAAACCATTTTTCTCAACCAGCTCCGCACATAACGCGAGGCGGTTTTCTTGACATGTCTTTTCAAAGCAGAGATCGTGTTCCCCTTATAACGGGATTCTCATCAATACGGACGTGGGTAACCCAACCGCACCATCAATTACGGCGCCTGGGGAATAAGCGGTTTTACCAGGCAAGTGGGGAGACACGTCGCCTCTTCCGCCCTTATAAAGGGACAAGGATTTACTTTTTTCACCCACGCCTTCTTCCTCCTCGCTTACCCATTCCCGCACACTCGAGCTCTAGCGCCCAAGCTCGCATTCTTCTTCTCAAACCACTCCAAGCATGTCTAGAGCAGGAGGCAAGTGGATGGTCTCCTCCGTCATGGAGGAGAACATCAAAAAGTTACGGGAAGCCGGATATCTGGCCGCGGATATCGCGCACCGGCTGCCAGATGCGGGGCAGATCATCCCTACGCCCGAACCCCATGAGAGGGTAGTTTTTCTTACCCACTTCGTCCGTGGATTGGGATTTTTGCTTCACCCGTTCGTTCGTAGGCTCATGTTCTACTATGGGCTGGATCTTCATGATCCGGCCCCCAATTTCATCCTCAACATCTCGGCGTTTATCGTCGTGTGCGAGGCCTTCCTCCGCATCAAGCCCCACTTCGGCCTATGGCTGAAAACCTTCAATGTTAAACCGAAGGTAGTGGGTGGCCAGCAAGTAGAGTGCGGAGGTGCCATGGTGGGCAAGATGCCTAATGTCACCTGGCTCGAGGGCACCTATGTGGATACCATAAAGGGGTGGCAATCGGGGTGGTTCTACATCACCGAGTCACGCGACACCAACTGGGTGGCGGCCTCCAAATTTTGATCCGGAATCGCCACGCGGCTCACCTCCTGGAAAGAGAAGGGCCTGTCCTGGGGTTCTTCAGTAGAGCTGACCGGACTCCAGACCTGCATCCAGAACATGACGAACAAGAAAATCAAGCTTGTCAACGTGGTCCAGGTTATGCTCTTCCACTGGATCCTTCTGTGTCAACGACGGGCATTTGTTTTATGGGCGTTCGACTCGGCCAAGCACTAGACGCTGCGAGAGCTCTATGACATGATGCACGAGGACGTCTGGAGGGTGTTGTTCAAGAGCGCCGAGATTCCTCCCCCCTCAATGAGGACCGCGGACTCAGCGCAAAGCGTCGCGCCAATCCGGTAGGCTTTTTATATCTCTCAGGCTATCTATTTGCCCCGGTTCAGTTCTGTGCAGGATTTGAACTTCCATGTCATTAACAGGACTGGATAGAGACGGCGGAGCAGCTTGATAGCCCAGCCCCACTGCCTGAAGATCCTGCAGACGCTCTTCTAACGAAGATGCTGACTCCGGCACCCTACAAGGTGCCAGAAAAGAAGACCAAGAAGAAGGCCGCGGGGCCCGAAAGGGTCTCCGGCGCAAGGTTGTATCAGAGTCATCGGACGATGACTCGGACGCGCACTCCTCCCACAAAAACGAGGAGGAGGAGGAGGAGAAAAGTCCCCCCGCCCCGCCCCCCAGCTGGGGAGACAAGAAAAGGAAGGTTGACCCATCCGGGGAGGCCGAAGGGTCCAAGAAGGGAAGGACCATCCCTCCGGACTGTGCCATGACGGTCGCCGACTGTGGCGACGAGTGGCTACCCAGGGTCAAGCCCCTGGCGAAATCCTAAGTGTCTGGACACCATAGTACTTCATGGTATGTTCTATTACACTGCCTCTCCTCATGCCGAACATGATTATGCAGTCCGTCCCGAGCTCACCTCCATGTATCCTCGTCGAGCGGCTCTCTGGACTCGTCAGATATGAACAGTGGTTCTCTCCCGACCGCTACCACCCCTCGCCCTACGGACAACGTCGAGGTGTTGTCTCAAAAGGCACCGAGCCAAGGGGAGGTGGTCCTGGGGCACCTAGAGGCGACTTCCCGGACCCTGGGTACCAAGGGAGCGAGGCCCCTACGGGCTCGGAGTTCGGCCCCCAGCCGAACACTACGCCAGAACCTTCGATGGTTCCGGACTCCGGCAGGCGGTCCCCCATTAGGGAGGGCCAACCATCCGTGCCGGTGTCGTCTGTCCAACCAGAGGCACCGGACAACCAGCTGGAAGTGCTTCGCATCGCTTCCATCGAAGAAGAGCACCGCGCTATCATGAGTGCGGTGGTCGAGAAGGTTCAGTCCGCCAAAAATGGACTGACCGAAGCCTGCGCCAGCCTCCTAACATGCTTTGAGGTAAGCAATCAAAATATAAGAAAATATTACCGCATAGATAGTATCCCCTGATGCTCTATTCGGCGTTCGCGAAGAAAAGCCGAATAGAGGATCAAATGATGACTCAGGAGTCTAATTAGAGTATATCTATGTGTATGTGTAGGCTTCACTGCTGGGCGCTGCCGCACGTACTGTGAAGGTCTCTGCGCTGAAGCAGGACCTGAAGTAGTCCGAGGACGAGCTCGGCCTTACCAAGAGGTAGCTCGAAGAGAGCAAAGGTAAGAAATACCCCTGTCTATATAGTTAAAAAGAAATTCGGGTGTAAAGTAATAGGATCATCATGGATTTGTCAGGGGCCATGACCGAGGTGGCGACCCTGAGGAAGGCGTTGTCCGAGGCCAAAGACAAAGAGGCCAAAGAACGCATTGAACGGGAGAAGCAAGAAGCCCGAGTAGGCGAGGTGCAGCAAGAGCTCGAGGTTCCCGCCAAAAAGCACGAGTCCTTGGAGCTTGACTCTAAGACGCGAGAGTCCGAGCTCGCGCAGGCGCTTGAAAGCATCCGGAGCGC
This sequence comes from Triticum urartu, assembly GCF_003073215.2. Classification (NCBI taxonomy): domain Eukaryota; kingdom Viridiplantae; phylum Streptophyta; class Magnoliopsida; order Poales; family Poaceae; genus Triticum; species Triticum urartu. The sequence goes on from NC_053025.1 coordinate 412,411,059, forward strand.
CAAGGCCGAAGCCCACAAGGCCCTCCAGGAGATTGACGCGGTGAAGAAGATAGCAGCGGGTAAGGCATTCATTATGCAAAGCAAGCACATAAAGGCGACTTTCCTTTTTCTTACCCGAGTTCGGAGCTCTCTAGGAGCGTTTGCAGATCTTCCCCGCAGTGTACTGGATGCCGTGGAGTTTTACCGGGCTGAGGAGGGGAGCTCAACAAAGAAGTTGTTCTGGTCTCAGTATACTGGGACCGAACACCCCGTGCCTTTGAGCGACCAGCTGAAGCAGTTGGTCGAGCTTCACAAGGCGGCCGAATAGGCCATGAGGAGCCTTATAGTCCGGATGTGGCCTGGCGAGCCCTTGTCCGGTAGCTTCTTCGGTCTGGTGAGGCGGCTTGTGGAAGCCTGCCCACGGCTTGAATTCATCAAGAGGTTCATCTGCATCGAGGGTGCACGCAGGGCTTTTGCCCGGGCGAAGGTGCACTTGGCGAAGCTGGACGTCGTGAAGTTCGTGAAGGAGGGGCCGCCGGAGGGCAAGGAGCATCGCTGCCCCGACAATTATTATGAGAGTGTCCTGAAAGGTTCCCGCCTAGTGGCGGATGAGTGTGCCAAGGATGTAATTTTTGAATGAAGATGCTCATGTGATCCTGTAATATGAAACAAGTTTGTTTGCACCATGCGACGCTTTCTTAATTTAAAATATTACCTTCTGTGTGGCCGTTTATAAAATCTAAGAGTTGGCCAGTCGTCGGCTTCTGCCCCCATGTAACTAGTACTGGGGTGTTCGGGATAAACCTGAGCACTCTTTACCCCAATTTTGGGTCCTTCAAGGGAGGTGTTCAGCGCAACGAACCAGGCAATCGGACTATAATGCTTTATCACTCTCACTTAGCCATAGAAGTCTATGATTTTAAATTTTGGCAAAGCCCCTGGTATTCAGAGGGCCGAATTTGGGGCGCTATACACGCCTAAGCCGGACAAGGCTGACTCCTCGCCCAAAGCGGAAAAACTCTTTAAGGACTTGAGACCTCTCGAACAGTGACCAGTCTCTCGCCTTATCATGACAGCCAGTTTTTGGCTTTCTCTACTGAGGTGCTCGTCTAGAAGAACCGGGACACAATCGCAGTAGTTCTCCCACCGCTACCTTAGCCGATATAGCGGAATGTAAGGTACCAAAGCATGGGAGCCGGGCAACCCAACATTTGACCAAAGACATGATTCGGAGTTGATGCATATAATGCTATAAGTTCGGGGTGCCGCACTGTCGAAAGTGTTCGGACTTCTTGCACCGTATTATGGGGTAAACGAGAACCCCTGGCGAACTGACCGTACCCGAACGTGGGGGTGCGGATTGTCATAATGGACATATAAGAGAAATAAAAAAACTTAAATAATGCAATGACATATTAATGATATGCATTATTATTTGAATAATATGTCGAAGCGTACTGGTACAAGTAGTGCGATAAGCATAAAGTAGGACATTTCGAAATGTCCTATCCCAGGTCAAGCTATGCATAAATAGTGAAAAGCGGGTATATCAAGTATTACTAGAGACCAGGTTCCCGTGTTCATCTTAGCTTCTTGCCGCCTTGGTTGTTGCTTCCGGAATGTGTTCGACAATCGTACTGCCGGAGAGGGATTCCAGAGAGTTAGGCCCTGAAAGAGAAAAGGAGTGACAAAGGTATGCAGCCCCTAGTGCGGTTAAGCCACAATGCGGGGCGTGTCTGGATCGTGCCCTCGCCTATGTCCATGGTATTTTCAATGCGTAGTTATGTACGCATGGCATGAATTCCGTTGCTTCACTGGGACTGGGACGGGGGCCGAATTGCTAGGCGAGCTCTGATCGTGCCAGGCGATCCTGTTGCAGCTTGTTTCGGACTCGCTTGAAGGTGTTCGGGGGCTGTGACGCCGAATGAGTGGTCTGCCTGAACATGATGCTTTGTGCTTCTACTGCAAGGGCCGTAGTGTGCTCTTCCATACGGAGCGAGCGTTCTGTGTTTCCATTTACTGTTATGACCCCGCGAGGTCCTGGCATCTTGAGCTTGAGGTATGCGTAATGCGGCACTACATTGAATTTTGCAAATTATGTCCGTCCGAGCAGGCATGATAGCCACTACGAAACGGGACGATGTCGAAGATTAACTCTTCACTTCGGAAGTTGTCCGGTGATCCGAAGACCACTTCCAGTGTGATTGAGCCTGTGCAATCGGCCTCTACACCTGGGATGATGCCTTTAAAGGTGGTTTTGCTGGGTTTGATCCTCGAGGGATCGATACCCATTTTCGCATTGTATCCTGATAGAGCAGGTTCAGGCTGCTGCCGCCATCCATAAGGACTCGAGTGAGGTGAAATCCGTCAATGATGGGGTCTAGGACCAGTGTGGCGGATCCACCATGACGGATGCTAGTGGGGTGGTCCCTGCGATCAAAGGTGATCAGACAAGCAGACCATGGGTTAAACTTTGGGGCGACAGGCTCCATCGCATGGACATCCCTTAGTGCACGCTTCCGCTCCCTCTTGGGAATGTGGGTTGCGTATATCATGTTCACTGTCTTCACTTGTGGGGGAAACCCCTTTTGTCCTCCTATGTTCGGCGGCCGGGGCTCCTACTCGTCATTGCTATGTAGCCCCTTGTCCTTGTTTTCGGCATTTAACTTGCCGGCCTGCTTGAACACCCATCATTCCCTGTTGGTGTGATTGGCTAGCTTGTCGGGGGTGCCGTGGATTTGACACGAGCGATCCAGTATGCGATCCAGACTGGACGGAGCCGGAGTATTTCTTTTAAATGGCTTTTTCCGCTGACTGGATCTAGAGCCTCTGAATCCGGCATTGACTGTCGTATCTTCAGTGTTATCGCCGTTATTGCGGCGCTTTGGTCTATTATGACTCTGCCTACCGTTAACATCTTTGGTATCCGAGGTATCCGGATTCCTCGATGTGTTGTTGCTGCGAGCCAGCCAGCTGTCCTCGCCCGCGCAAAAGTGGGTCATGAGTGTTGTGAGGGCTGACATAGATTTCGGCTTCTCCTGGCCGAGGTGGCGGGCGAGCCACTCGTCGCGGATGTTATGCTTGAATGCCGCTAGGGCCTCTGCATCCGGACAGTCTACAATTTGATTTTTCTTAGTCAGGAACCGTGTCCAGAATTGTCTGGCCGATTTCCCTGGCTGCTGGGTTATGTGGCTCAAGTCATTAGCATCCGGTGGCCGCACATAAGTGCCCTAGAAGTTGTCGAGAAATGCGTCTTCCAGATCCTCCCAACTGCCGACGGAATCTGCTGGCAAGCTATTCGGCCAATGCTGAGCTGGTCCTTTGAGTTTTAGTGGGAGGTACTTGATGGCAGTAGATCATCACCGCGAGCCATGTGGATGTGAAGGAGGAAATCCTCAATCCATACAGCGGGATTTGTTGTGCCATCGTATGATTCGATATTTACGGGTTTGAAACCCTCCGGGAATTCATGATTCATAACTTCATCAGTGAAGCATAGGGTGTGTGTGGCACCTCTGTGCCGGGCTATATCCCGACGTAGTTCGTATGAGTCTTGTCTGCTGTATTCGACCCGGCCGGATTTACTCTTGGTGTATCCGACGCGACGATCATCGTCCCGTGTGGGCGCACGTGCCCGTGTCCCGTATATTGACCTTGCAATTTTTGCCTTACTGTCCAATATGTCTTGCAGGTCCTCTGTGTTACCCCGGGCCTAAGTATTTTTGATTGAGTGACGACGGGGTGCGGGCTGAACTTTAGGCTGAAACGCCTCTCTCGCTCGGCCGCGTAGTCGCCGGTCAGCCGCATCGTACACTGGTGAATGAGGTTTCAATGCTTCCTCCTCGAGGTGAGGTAGCAACCTATGTTTTGGGTAACTCTTGGATGGGCGCTCGAGTTCATGTTCCTCGGCCGCAAGGACTTCGGTCCACCAGTCTGCTAGCAAGTCTTGACCAGCTTGAAGCTGTTGCTGCTTTTTCTTCAGGCTATTTGCTGTGGCCATAAGCCGGTGCTTGAAGCGCTCTTGCTCTACGGGGTCCTCAGGCACGATAAACTCGTCGTTGCCAAGGCTCGCCTCGTCTTCAGAGAGAGGCATGTAATTGTCCTCCTCCGGTTCTCCATCTGCTGCCTGCTCTGGAGGGCTAGCTTGTTCATCCTCTAGCTCTACATCGTGCTGGAGGGGATTGTTGTTGTCTTCAGTGCTATCCAGAGTGTTATTATCTCCTGTGCCGGTATCACTGCTCTTGCTATGGTGGGACTTAGAGCGGCGCCGCTGACGTCGGTGCTTGGGTTGCTTCTTGGAGGGGTCATCCTCCGCCATCTCGTCGCCATTTCCTTCTTTGGGGGTGTCCACCATGTATATATCATATGATGAGGTGGCGGTCCAGCACCCTGATGTCGGTGGTTCCTGTTTGTCTCCGGCTTCGTTGTCCATACCGTCGAAGTCTTCGGAGTCAAAGTCAAACATGTCGGTTAAGTCGTCGACAGTGGCTACTAAGTGGGTGGTGGGTGGGTAGTGAATTTCTTCGTCGTCCGCATCCCGTTCTAGCCGGACATAGTTCAGCCAAGGTTCTCCTGACAGGGAGAGAGACCTTAATGAATTTAGCACGTCGCCGAAGGGCGAGTGCTGAAAGATATCCGTGGAGGTGAACTCCATGATCGGCGCCCAGTCGGATTCGTTGGGCACGGATGTGAGCGGCTCGGAGTCCGTGGCCGGGGATGAACCCAGTGGTTCGGCGATACGACTCTCATAAGGGGTGAAGTCAGTATCTGGCTCTATCGCCACTAAGACGGCGGCCTCCATGGCGGGGTCTATCCCTCCTCTCTCGGATGGCGCGATTTGCTCTGGATTAATGGCCGGAGTAGTTGCAGATGCGATCTCCCGAACACTGTCCGATGGCAGAGTTACGTCATGCTCGTCGCGACTGTGCGGCGCGTCCGGCATGGGCTCGAATCCGTCAAAGATCAAGTCTCCATGGATGTCGGCCGTGTAGTTCAAGTTTCCAAACTGACCTGATGGCCAGGGGTGTAGCTCTCGATCTGCTAGAGATGGCCAAGCGAATTGACCCGCAGTGCGAAGCCGCCGAATACGAAGATCTGCCCAGGGAGGAAAACCTCGCCTTGGACCGCATCGCTAGCGATGATTGAAGGAGCCATCAAGCCTTACGGTGACGACACAGTGGAACTCTCAATGAAAGCACCAATGTCGGTGTCAAAACCGGCGGATCTCGGGTAGGGGGTCTCGAACTGTGCATCTAAGGCGGATGGTAACAGGAGGCAGGGGACACGATGTTTACCCAGGTTCGGGCGCTCTTGATGGAGGTAATACCCTACGTCCTGCTTTATTGTTCTTGATAATATGAGTAGTACAAGAGTTGATCTACCATGAGATCAAAGAGGCTAAACCCTAGAAGCTAGCCTATGGTATGATTGTATGTTTTCCTACGGACTAAAACCCTTCGGTTTATATAGACACCGGAGGGGGCTAGGGTTACACAAGGTCGGTTACAAAGGAGGAGATATACATATCCGTAATGCCTAGCTTGCCTTCCACGCCAAGTAGAGTCCCATCCGGACATAGGATGATGTCTTCAATTTCGTATCTTCATAGTCCAATAGTCCGGCCAAAGGATATAGTCCGGCTGTCCGGAGACCCCCTTATCCAGGACTCCCTCAGAAGGTATATGGTGGTAGGTAGGCAAATGGTAAAACCAAGGTTGGGCCTTGCTAGAGGAGTTTTATTCAAAGCGAACTTTCCAGGGTTCCCATAACACCCAACCGCGTACGGAATGCAAAATCAAGGAACATAACACCGGTATGACTGAAACTAGGGCGGCAAGAGTGGAATAAAACACTAGGCATAAGGCCGAGCCTTCCACCCTTTAACAAGTATATAGATGCATTAAAGTAAATAAGATATAATAATGATATCCCAACAATAATCATGTTCCAACAAGGAACAAACTCCATCTTCACCTGCAACTAGCAACGCTATAAGAGGGGCTGAGCAAAAGCGGTAACATAGCCAAACAATGGTTTGCTAGGAAAGTTTGGTTAGAGGCTTTGACATGGCAATATGGGAGGCATGATATAGCAGGTGGTAGGTATCGCGACATAGCAATAGAGCGAACAACTAGCAAGCAAAGATAGAAGTGATTTCGAGGGTATGGTCATCTTGCCTGCAAAGCTCTCCGAGTTGACGAAAGCTTGATCCTCGTAAGCATACTCAACGGGTTCCTCGATCATGTAATCGTCTCCCGGCTCTACCCAAAGCAAGAACACAAGCAAGGGAAGCAAAAATCAACCACGGTGCAATGCGCAAGCAACATGATGCAAAACATGACATGGTATGCGGGATGTGATAAGCAATGCATATGCGTGCTCCAGAAGGAAAAGATTGAACCAGGCCTCAACTTGGAAAACCAAGTGTGCCTCTGGAAAGATGAGTTTATTTCGGTCGAAATCGATATAAAGATCACCGGAATCGGATGCACGGTTTGCAAATGGCAAGCGAAAAAATAATGGCACAAATCTGCATTTAACAGCACGATGCCATCTGGAATGCAACAAGAAACTAAGCTACTGCACTCCAACATAGCAACAAAGCACATGGCAGTTATCTACTCAAGATACTTGACAAAAGATGAACACTGAGCTATGGCTAAATCACACAAGAGCAGGTTCAAACAAGCATGGCAAAAGTGCAAAAGATATCAGCATCACAGACTTAGTGAAAATATTAACATGTCAGGAATTAACATCAGGAAGCAATGTTCAGAGCAAGAAAACAACATGCTACAGGAACAGAACATAGCAAACAAAGGCATGGCATGAATCTACTCAAAGCATATAACAAAAGTCCCTTACTGATCATAAGCCAAAAGGGCACAGAAAAATATGATGGCACCCATGTAATCATAGCAAGTTTCGTTAACAGATTCAGACTTAGCAGAAAACTGGACATGGCAAAAACAGAGTTACGAAGGCCTCTTTGCGAGCTCGATTCACTCACCACAAGGCATTGCATGACAAGATAAGCATAGCATCAGCAAGAAGGCATGTTCATGAAGATAAACATGGCAAGAACAATCTCATAGCATGCATGGATCAACTACAACAACCTTGGCAAAATTGATTAACACGTAAACAATTTGTCAGGAACATTTTATAGCAAAAGTAGAGAATGATTCAGTCATGCTAGGGCACTCCATAAATGCAAACAGGGGCATGGATGCATAGAGCACAACCATATGTCCAAATCATCCTTACTGAACATACTCAAAAGAAGCATGGATCTCACTGTAGCAACACGAACACATGGCATAAAAATAACAGCAGAGCAAAGACTGAAATTCTAAGTCTCTGAAATCGGTAATATCACGAGAGCTACTTTGCATGCTTGTGCTAGTCACCACATTTATCACAAAAATACATGGCATACACCCCTGTAAAGATGGCATGGCATATCCCAAAACACATGTAGAGCTCATGCCCATATGCAGCACACAATAAATGTAGCAAAAAATGACAAAAGCTCATAATCTGCTAAGAATCAGCGCCTAACAATTTATAGCACTCTTGCATAAACTATTTGGGCATCAAGATGGACTCAAACAAGCATGTCACAATAGAACAAAATAAATAGCACATCCTGATGAACATTTTGATATATTGCACGCACAAAACGGTGCTACGGTCACAGAGTTATGGCATGATGAACAGAGGCATAGAATGTCACAGACTTGAGGACTTAGAAGATTCCAGAAAAAAACAAGAGCGCTAGATAACTAAGACGTGCACAGGTGAGGGATAGCGGGCTTACTCACCAACGGCCTTGGGCCAGATCGGCGTGGAGGCAGGTCGGCGCTGGTGGGGATGGGCCGGATGCGGGGCCCAAGCGGGAGTCAACGCGAGGTGCTCGTCCTCCTCCCGTGCTCCTCACGGGCAGGAGGCCATGGCGGTGGCGCGGATGGCAGGGAGCTCCGGCGAGGTTCGAGGCAAGGCGGGGAGGGGCCCTGGTGGATCAGGGCAGATCCGGTGAGGACGGATCCGTTCCGGGCGGAGACGACGGTGCTCATGGTGACGAGGACAGGTGACGAGGAGGAGAAGGCCAGCGAGGTGGTCCCAGGGGCTCGCCGGCGAGGATGTCTGAGGTTGGGCGGTGAGGACGCCGGCGCTCGGGCGCGAAAGAGCTTGCAGGCGGCGCGGGCAGGGCACGAGGCGGCGATGCGGGACGGGGTCCCGGAGTGGCGGCACGTGGAAAACCTGCGGAGGTCCCGCGACGGTTCAGCGACCAACCGACGAGGCTGTGGTGCGGGCACGCGCCAGTGGGCGTGCGGCGGCGGCGACCGGGCCTGTGCGGGCCCGCGATGGGCTCCGCGGGCCGGCGCGGTGGTGGAACGGCGGCGGGGTGAGGTGGCGCACCGTGAGTGGGTGAGGGCGGCGGTGCGATGACGTGGGGCTCGCTGATCGGATGGAGCGAGGTGGACGTGTCCGACGTGGACGGACACATCCGGTGGCGCGGGGAGAAGGGAGCTAGGGTTTAGACCGTGAATTTGGACGGGGTGCACAAATATATAGCTAGGAGGAGGTAGGAGTGTTCAAATGAGGTGCGGTTTTCGACCATGCGATCATGATCGAACAGCCGAGAGGATGGAGGGGGTTTAGATGGGTTATTGGGCCACTTTGGAGGGGTGTTGGGCTGCAACACACACGAGGCCTTTACGGTTCCCCGGTTAACCGTTGGAGTATCAAATGGACTCCAAATGGCACGAAACTTGATAGGCGGTCTACCGGTGGTGTACCAAGGCCGCTTGGAAAATCTCGGTCCATTCCGAGAAAGTTTAAGACCCGCTCACGAAAGGAGAACAAAAGGGGGCACCGGAGGACGAAGGAGTGTCGGATTGCAAAACGGACAACGGGGGAAATGCTCAGATGCATGAGACGAACACGTATGCAAATGAGATGCACATGATGACATGATATGAAACGCATGACATGAGAAAAAGAAAAACAAAGACAAAACCCAACCACAAAGGAATCTCATATCGCCTCTCCGGAAAAGGCAAGAGTCGGAGTACAAATATGGAAAGTCATATCCAGGGCGTTACAACACTCCACCACTATGAGAGGATCTTGTCACGAGATCTAGGATGGCACCGGAGGGAAAAGGAAGAGGAAGATAAGAGGTAAAACTAAGTTGCTTCTTTGACAAATGAGTGAAACCAAAGAACGTTGAGAGGTTGAACAACTTCGAGAATAGAATACAACAGAGATGAACAAAGTTGAAAACACTCCTTTAGAAAAGAGGAACAAGGAAGAACAAATTCGGATAGCACTCCAGTTGAAAAGAGATGCAAGACTTGATAAGATGAAAAGAACTTGAGCAGAGGGCACAACACTCCGGTTAAATGGATAAGCATGAAAAAACATGATCTTTGATAAAACGAGATGATGGTTGAAGAAAGCAATATCACAATGCCTCCGGAACGAAAGAATAGAAGTTGGATCGTCAGAACCAAAGAACGGACAAGAAAACAACATCTTCTACCTCAAATGAGCTTGAAAAAGCATCTTTAGGGGAAGGGTAGAACGGAATTGTTGGAAAACCAACAATGAAAAGAGTAAGCTTGTTGTGGGCTTATAGAAAACACGTCGAAAACTTGAGGTGAAATTCTGCCACTAACAAAAACAATAGATTGGATTGATATCGACAAGGAGATGAAAACTCCTTCATCTAGATGAGAAGCGGAAATTGGATCATAGATAAGCACCATAATGGCAACAATCCTTAGGGAAGGATTTAGGTGAAATATAACCCAAGATAATCTCCATAAAGGTATCTTGAAGAACAATTGAAGAATGAAAAGAATCCTTGACAAACCACCATGTAGAGCCTCCATGAAGAACTCCGGTAATAAAAGAATGATCAAAAGGAAGTGAAGGGTGAAAGAATAGGATTGAGGCCTTGCAATGATTGGGTGGAGCTTTGCGACGAGATAAAGTGGAAACTTGAAACTCCGGAAGAAAGATAAAGCATCTCGAACCAAGAATGTGATATGATGAACCACTCCGGAAAAAGAATTTAGATCACTTGGATGAAACAAGAATAAGAATTACATTATGCTTATCCTTCATCAATTAAATTGATGACAAGAAACGAATTTGGCATACTACTTATTCTCGTTGAAAGGATTAAGAGAGATATAGCATAAACTTGAGAAGGTCTTCTGCGAAGCACTGGTAGGGTTGGGAAGAACGAATGAATAGATATGATAACGAAGGAAGATAAATCTTGAATGAACCACCGTAAGAATTGGAAATGAACGAAGTAAAGGGATGAATCACCGGTAAGAATTAGAGAACGAATGAAGATACTTGATGGAATTTAGATACCTGAGACCGAATAGATCACGAGCTGATTATAGAATATTTGAATGATGCACCGATAAGATTTGGAGAACGAGATCTACATGCTGAGAATGAATAATCCCGAAATGATGGCCTTCGGAGAATCAAACTAAAAAGACTCTTGAAATGCTCCGGATGTGTGAAAAGAATTCTCACAATCGAATACAATTATGAGAGGATGGCAGCAAGCTAGAACCATGAATCTTTGGAAGAACGGGTAAGGATTTAAGAGAAACTCTTCTTCGGTCTTCAAAACCCGAGAATGACGACGAGAAATAGAAAGGTTGAACCAATGATGAAAAGAATTTGAAAGATCATGGAGAAAGACATATGACTGATGATAATTCATTCTTACGTCAGACTTTGAAAGGAATTAGAGAATAACTCCGGAAAATTAGAAGAGTCAGGTAAGATCCTAGGAAAAGACCTGTGGGTTAGGGCCCACTCAAGAGAAACACCATTGAAATGATTTAAAAGAGAGAATGTGCCGGTTGAATTAAATGGCTTGAAAAAGATAACCACCTCAAAATAGTTTGAATGGTTTGGAATGAAAACACGAATCTTCTGAGATATCTTCAACACTCCGGAACAAATGAATAGCGAGAGGTGAATAAATAAGAGAGTCTTCAATAAGCACTTCCAACATGGAAAGCATGTGAACCAATGAAAAACATATGATCAACACCGAAAGCTTGCATTGAATCCACCGGAGAAGGAAAGAATGAAGAATAATACACTTCAAGCTCCGTTAGTATCTTCCTGAGAATCACCGGATAAGAACATTGATTAAATGAATGAAGAGACTTCACATCAATAAGATGGATACTTGATTAAGAAATCTGAGTCCTTGAAGAATAAGGGTGGGAGGGCGGGAAAAACAAGGACAACTTGGAGATGGGTGAAACAAACACCGTTGATGAAAACTAAGTTGATCTTGCAGATGTTGAAAATGATCGGATCCACTTGACGAGAAACATGCCGGTTGAAAAGGATTGACAGGACAATCTCGATGAACAAGAAGGATTGGTATTCACATAGAAGTGTGAGAACACCACTTAGGAAAGGTATGGAATCAACACTTGACATCGAAGCAACTCGAATACCACAAATAAAAGAAAACAATGAATTGGCTTGCAGCATAAGCCGGAACAAACATATGATAGATCCCATATCATATCATGTGTCTGTTGGAAAGATATTCTAGGAGCTACTTGAATTCCCACTTATCAACTCCCGAAACTTTCTGGTTATGCAATCAGGTGTTGGGGATACAGGGGAAGCATAATATCTCACCAAAAACTAGCAAATCCTACATCCAGCTGTATCCATCCTTCAACACATAACCAAGAAACCTTCGAAAATCATTTACCTCAAACTTCGAAAAGCATCTGTTATACGAGTTATGGCAATACTCCCGAACTCCCGCCCCAGTACTGGGTGGCATCGAGGTTATCTCACCAACAACTGCATAAAGGAGATTTTTGATGTCAGCGAACTAAGGTATTCCAGAACTGCAACAATAAAATTGTGACAACAACACCTTGGAGCTCAACTCCCCGGCCACTGCCATAACCCCTAAATGTCAGGAGGCACCAACAACAATGTTCTCGTCACAAAACTGTCGGAACGATTCGAAGATACCCGCGTGATCCTAAAAAAATTAGTGAAATTTGAGAAGAGAAGGGTCAAAACTCTACGTCAAGAGACCTCACCAGAGCGACGAAGGGACTGAGGAGTAAAAAGAATCCTACTCTCCAATATATATAATCCTATAAGACTCAAAACATTTTTCTAGACTCAACAACGTCAGCGATTCGATCATGCAGGGGGCTCCTAAGTCGGGGAAGGCTCTGATTACCAACTTGTAACACCCACGATGCGGCTATATCTCCCACGGGTCGGAGCACGACTTAGAGGCATAACCGCATAGTAGGCATGTCGCAAGAGGGGTAATCTTTACACATCCCATGTACTGAATAAGAAAGGGATAAAGAGTGGGCTTACAATCGCCGCTTCACACAATACAAGAATAAAGCATTACATCATCCAGATACAATAAAGGTCCGACTACGGAACCAAAATAAAGAAAGACCACCCCAAATGCTATATCCCCGATCTCCCCGACTGGGATCCACTATTGATCAACAGGAAACGAAACAACACAACGAACAAGATCTTCATCGAGCTCCCACTTGAGCTCGATTGTGTCACCTGCACTGGTATCATCGGCACCTCCAAACTGTTTGGAAGTATCTGTGAGTCATGAGGACTCAGCAATCTCACACCCTCGCGATCAAGACTATTTAAGCTTAAGGGTAGGAAAAGGTAGTGAGGTGGAGCTGCAGCAAGCACTAGCATATATGGTGGCTAACTTACGCAAATGAGAGCGAGAAGAGAAGCAAAGCGCGGTCGTGAACTAGAAGTGATCAAGAAGTGATCCTGGAACTACTTACGTTCAAGCATAACACAAGAACCGTGTTCACTTCCCGGACTCCGCCGGAAAGAGACCATCACGGCTACACACGCAGTGGATGCATTTTAATTAAGTTAAGTGTCAAGTTCTCTACAACCGGACATTAACAAATTCCCATCTGCCCGTAACCGTGGGCACGGCTTTCAAAAGTTCAAAACCCTGCAGGGGTGTCCCAACTTAGCCCATCACAAGCTCTCACGATCAACGAAGGATATTCCTTCTCCCAGGAAGACCCGATCAGACTCGGAATCCCGGTTACAAGACATTTCGACAATGGTAAAACAAGACCAGCAAAGCCGCCCGATGTGCTGACAAATCCCGATAGGAGTCGCACGTATCTCATTATCAGGGCACACTAGATAGGTCAAGCTACGAGTAAAACCAACCCTCGAGTTACCCCGAGGTGGCCCCACAGGCTGCTCGTTTCTGACCAACACTCAGAGGAGCACTGGCCCGGGGGGATTTAAAATAAAGATGACCCTTGAGTCTGCAGAACCCAAGGGAAGGTATATGGTGGTAGGTAGGAAAATGGTAAAACCAAGGTTGGGCCTTGCTGGAGGAGTTTTATTCAAAGCAAACTGTCAAGGGGTTCCCATAACACCCAACCGTGTAAGGAACGCAAAATCAAGGAACATAACACGAGTATGACGGAAACTAGGGCGGCAAGAGTGGAACAAAACACCAGGCATAAGGCCGAACCTTCCACCCTTTACCAATATATAGATGCATTAAAGTAAATAAGATATAATAATGATATCCCAACAATAATCATGTTCCAACAAGGAACAAACTCCATCATCACCTGCAACTAGCAACGCTATAAGAGGGGCTGAGCAAAAGCAGTAACATAGCCAAACAACGGTTTGCTAGGAAAGGTGGGTTAGAGGCTTGACATGGCAATATGGGAGGCATGATATAGAAGGTGGTAGGTATCGTGGCATAGCAATAGAGCGAACAACTAGCAAGCAAAGATAGAAGTGATTTTGAGGGTATGGTCATCTTGCGTGCAAAGCTCTCCGAGTTGACGAAAGCTTGATCCTCGTAAGCGTACTCAACGGGTTCCTCGATCACGTAATTGTAATGCCCCGTGACCGATGTGCCAGGTGTCGTCCAATTATTCGCTGTTGTTGTGTTGTCATTGCTTGCGTGTCATGTATTGCATATCATGTCATCATGCACATTTCAATTGCATACATGTTCGTCTCATGCATCCGAGCATTTTTTTCCCGTTGTCCGTTTTGCAATTCGGTGCTCCGTTCTCCTCCGGTGGTCATTTCTACCTTCTTTCGTGTGTGGGGATTAAACATTTCCGGATTGGACCGAGACTTGCCATGCGGCCTTGGTTTACTACCGGTAGACCGCCTGCCAAGTTTCGTACCATTTGGACTTTGTTTGATGCTCCAACGGTTAACCGAGGGACGAAAAGGCCTCGTGTGTGTTGCAGCCCAACACCCTTCCATTTTGGCCCAAAACCCACCTAAACCTTCTCCATCATCTAGACCATTCAATCACGATCGTGTGGCCAAAAACCGCACCTCATTTGGACTCTCCTAGCTCCCTCTACCTATAAATATGTGCCCCTCCCCGAAATTCGGATCATTTCGCGGATGAACCCTAGCCATCTCCCTCCTCGCGCCGCCGGACACGTCCATCCCGCACCGGACATGTCCGCCGGACACGTCACCCTGGCGAATCAGAGCGCGCCACGTCGCCGCGACGCTCCTCTCCTCCAACCAGGCCACGCCACCTCAGCCTCCCTCTACAGCGCGCCCGCCGCGGCCCGCGGAGCCCAGGCGGGGCCCGCCCGGCCCGGACTGCCAGCGCCGCCGCCCCGACACGCCCGCGCCTCGCGCGCCTCCGTACGCCGCCGCCTCCATCGCCGGCGCAGCCGCCCGCCGCCGCCACCGCAAGCTCCGGCCGCCGCCTCTGCCTTGCTCTGCCACCGCGCCGCCTTCTCCACCGTCGCCGGCCGCCATTGCGCCACGCCGCACCGCCGACCTCGGCCTCTGTGCGCGTGCCGCCGCGGAGCATCTCACCGGCGCCGGCGCCGAGCCCTTCGCTGGCGCCCCGCTCTTCTGGTCCGGCCCGACCCTCCTCCAACTTCCTCCCTGTCCTCGAACTCCGGCGAACTTCCTCCTCCGGCCAACCTCGATCCGCGTGCCGCCAAATCTGGATCTGAAAATATCTCAGGGTTGACTTTCTACTCCCGAAACCCTAATATTTTACTCCTGTTCATCGCATCGTAACTTTGCATCCGTAGCTCCGATTCATGCATATAGCATATCAAAATGTTCGCTCAGAGAGTACATCATTTCATCTCATTGCATCATTTTCATTTGAGTTCATCTTGATGCCCGAAATGCTGTTGGAATAGTGCTATTTGAGTTAATTGTCAGATCTGCTGCATCAAATAGCTATTTGCCATTTTTGCCATGATTATTGTGTGCATGATATGCCCCTGAGCTCTACATGTGTTTTGTTATATGTTTTGTCATCTTTCCAGAGGTGCAACCCATGTATTTTTGTGATGTGTGTGGTGACTAGCACGAGCTTGCAAAGTGGTGCATTCGTTAATTCTGATTTCAGGGACTTAGCATTTCCACTAAGTCCTTGATCTGTTCATCTCATATTGTCATATGTTCATGTCGTTTCCTAGTGATCCGTGCCTCTTTTGAGGAGGATCAGTAAGGATGATTTGTTAATCTTGTAGTTCTCTATCCATGCATGCCTTTGTTTGCAATTATGGAGCACCCTATCTTGAGTCAATCAAGCTCTACTTTTGTCATTTCGTGAATCTGGGCAGATTGTCTACTTGTTAGCGATTTTGCCGATGATGTTGTAGTTGATCCGTGCATGCTATGCTATTGTTCTTGCCATGTCTAGCTTGTATTTTGTGTATTCTTTATGGGTGTATGCTTAGATTATCATGACTTGATTTGTAGTGACATCGAGCTCGTAAACATGCCTACTTGATATCTGTTTCAGCATGCTCCAGTTTTCCCCAAGTCTATGATCTGATTATGTTTTTGCCATGTTCACATGCTTGCAAATGTATTTTCTGATCCCTTTTGGCTCAAGGTCACTAAGGGACTTTTGTTAAGCTCTTTGAGTAGCTCCATACCATT
This sequence comes from Triticum urartu, assembly GCF_003073215.2. Classification (NCBI taxonomy): domain Eukaryota; kingdom Viridiplantae; phylum Streptophyta; class Magnoliopsida; order Poales; family Poaceae; genus Triticum; species Triticum urartu. The sequence continues at coordinate 412,427,043 of NC_053025.1, forward strand.
CTTTACTTTGCCATGTTCATATCCTGTAGCATATAGTTTTCATGCTCCGAAGTGTGCTATCTGATCTGAAATTCTAGACAAGTGTTAATTTCACTAAGTCTGAAATCTGTTTGTCAAATGCATTTTTGCCATGCTTGTTTGAACCTGTTAATGGATGAATTGGCCGTAGCTCAGTGCTAGACTTTTGTTAAGCTCCATGAATGCATCCCTGCCATGTATTTTTATGCCATGTTTGGGTGTTGTAGCATGTTCATCTTGTTGCATTTAGATGGCTACTTGCTGTAAATCGTAGAACGTGGTCATATTTGAATTGCTTGCCATTTCCAAACCGCAACTCCGATTCCGGCGTTCTTTATATCGTTTTCAAGCGATTTCATCTCACCTTTCCAGTGGCACACTTGGATTTCCAAGTTGAGGCCAGGTTCATGCATTCCCTTGCAAATCATGCATATGCATCGCATACCGCATCTCGCATATCATACCATGTTCATGTGTTGGTTGTTTACTATGTTGTGTGCTTCTTTCCGGTGTTGCTTCTTCGGGTTGGTTCCGATTACGTCGCATTTGTGAGGACCCGTTCGTCTACGCCCGTTTGTCTTCTTCATGGACTCGTTCTTCTTCCTTGCGGGATTTCAGGCAAGATGATCATACCCTCGAAATCACTACTATCTTTGCTTTGCTAGATGCTCGCTCTTTTGCTATGCCTATGCTGCGATACCTACCACTTGCTTATCATGCCTCCCGTATTGTTAAGCCAAGCCTCTAACCCACCTTGTCCTAGCAAACTGTTGTTTGTCTATGTTACCGCTTTGCTCAGCCCCTCTTATAGCGTTGTTAGTTGCAGGTGAAGATTGAAGTTTGTTCCTTGTTGGAACATGGAGATGTTGTTCCTTGTTGGAACATGTTTACTTGTTGGGATATAACAATATATCTTATTTAATTAATGCATCTATATACTTGGTAAAGGGTGGAAGGCTCGGCCTTATGCCTGGTGTTTTGTTCCACTCTTGCCGCCCTAGTTTCCGTCATATCGGTGTTATGTTCCCGGATTTTGCGTTCCTTACGCGGTTGGGTTATAATGGGAACCCCTTGACAGTTCGCTTTGAATAAAACTCCTCCAGCAAGGCCCAACATTGGTTTTACCATTTTCCACCTAGCCTCTTTTTCCCTTGGGTTAGGCCAGCCCAAGGGTCATCTTTATTTTAAACACCCGGGCCAGTGCTCCTCTGAGTGTTGGTCCAACCCAAAGCATCGTGCAGGGCCATCCCTTGGCAACTTGGGTTACGTCGGCTCCTGTACGCTTAGCTTATCCGGTGTGCCCTGAGAACGAGATATGTGCAGCTCCTATCGGGATTTGTCGGCACAGCGGGTGGTCTTGCTGGACTTGTTTTACCATTGTCAAGGATGTCTTGTGGTACCGGGATACTGAGTCTGATCAGAATGTCTCGGGAGGAGGTCTATTCCTTCGTTGACCGTGAGAGCTTGTCATCGGCTAAGTTGGGACACCCCTGCAGGGATATGAACTTTCGAAAGCCATGCCCGCGATTATGGGCAGATGGGAATTTGTTAATGTTCGGTTGTAGATAACTTGAACCTTAACTTAATTAAAATACATCAACCGCGTGTGTAAGTGTGATGGTCTCTTTCCAGCGGAGTCCGGGAAGTGAACACGGTGTTGGAGTTATGCTTGACATAGGTTGTTCTAGGATCACTTCTTGATCATACTTCTATCGACCGTGCTTTGCCTTCTCTTCTCGCTCTCTTTTGCATATGTTTAGCCACCATATATGCTAGTCGCTTGCTGCAGCTCCACCTCATACCACTACCTTACCTTTACGCTTAAATAGTCTTGATCGCGAGGGTGCGAGATTGCTGAGTCCCCGTGGCTCACAGATACTTCCAAAACCAGCTTGCAGGTGCCGATGAGTCCGTGCAGATGACGCAACCAAGCTCAGGAGGAGCTCGATGAAGATCTTGTCCCTTGTGTTGTTTCGTTCTAGCTGATCAGTAGTGGAGCCCAGTTGGGGTCGATCGGGGACCTTTGTCGCATTTGGGGTTCTTCTTTTATTTTGGTTCCGTAGTCGGACCCTGATTATATTTGGATGTTGTAATGCTTTATTCATGTAATTGTTTGAAGTGGCGATTGTAAGCCAACTATGTATCTTTTCCCCTATTGTATTACCTGGGTTGTTTGCGAAGATTACCTCACTTGCGACATTGCTTTCAATGCGGTTATGCCTCTAAGTCGTGCTTCGACACGTGGGAGATATAGCCGCATCGAGGGCATTACAGTAATCATCTCCCGGCTCTACCCAAAGCAATAACACAAGAAAAGGAAGCAAAAATCAACCACAGTGCAGTGCGCAAGCAACATGATGCAAAACATGGCATGGTATGCGGGATGTGATATGCAATGCATATGCGTGCTCTGGAAGGAAAAGATTGAACCAGGCCTCAACTTGGCAAACCAAGTGTGCCTCTGGAAAGATGAGTTGATTTCGGTCGAAATCGATATAAAGATCACCGGAATCGGATGCGCGGTTTGCAAATGGCAGGCGAAACAATAATGGCACAAATCTGCGTTTAACAGCACGATGCCATCTAGAATGCAACAAGAAACTAAGCTACTGCACTCCAACATAGAAACAAAGCACATGGAAGTTATCTACTCAAGATGCTTGACAAAAGATGAACACTGAGCTACGGCTAAATCACATAAGAGCAGGTTCACACAAGCATGGCAAAAGTGCAAAAGATATCAGCATCACAGACTTGGTGAAAATATTAACATGCCAGGAATTAACATCAAGAAGCAATGTTTAGAGAAAGAAAACAACATGCTACAAGAATAGAACATAGAAAACATAGGCATGGCAAGAATCTACTCAAAGCATATAACAGAAGTCCCTTACTGACCATAAGCCAAAAGGGCACAGAAAAATATGATGGCACCCATGTAAACATAGCAAGTTTCGTTAATAGATTCAGACTTAGCAGAAAACTGGACGTGGCAAAAACAGAGTTACGAAGGCCTCTTTGCGAGCTCGATTCACTCGCCACAAGGCATTGCATGACAAGATAAGCATAGCATCAGCAAGAAGGCATGTTCATGAAGCTAACCATGGCAATAACAATCTCATAGCATGCATGGATCAACTACAACAACCTTGGCAAAATTGATTAACACATAAAGAATCTGCCAGGAACATTTTATAGCAAAAGTAGAGCAAGATTCAGTCATGCTAGGGCACTCCATAAATGCAAACAGGGGCATGGATGGATAAAGCACAACCATATGTCCAAATCGTCCTTACTGAACATACTCAAAAGAAGCATGGATCTCACTGTAGCAACATGAACACATGGCATGGCATAAAAATAACAGCAGAGCAAAGACAGTGAAATTCTAAGTCTCTGAAATCAGTAATATCATGAGAGCTACTTTGCATGCTTGTGCTAGTCACCACATTGATCACAAAAATACATGGCATATAACCCTGTAAAGATGGCATGGCATATCCCAAAACACATGTAGAGCTCATGCCCATGTGCAGCACACAATAAATGTAGCAAAAATGACAAAAGCTCATAATCTGCTAAGAATCAGCACCTAACAATTTATAGCACTCTTGCATCAACTATTTGGGCATCAAGATGGACTCAAACAAGCATGGCACAATGGAACAAAATAAAGAACGTAGCCTGACGGACATTTTGATATATTGCACGCACAAAACGAAGCTACGGTCACAGAGTTATGGCATGATGAACAGAGGCATAGAATGTCACAGACTTGAGCACTTCGCATATTCTAGAAAAAAACAAGAGAGCTAGATAACTAAGACGTGCACAGGCGAGGGATAGCGGGCTTAATCACCAACGGCCTTGGGCCAGATCGGCGAGGAGGCAGGCTGACGCTGGTTTGGATGGGCCGGACGCGGGGCCCAAGCGGAAGTCAATGCGAGGCGCTCGTCCTCCTCCCGTGCTCCTCACGGGCAGGAGGCCATGGCGGCGGCGTGGATGGCAGGGAGCTCCGGCGAGGTTCGAGGCAAGGCGGGGAGGGGCCCTGGTGGATCCGGGCAGATCTGGTGAGGCCGAATCCGTTCCGGGTGGAGACGGCGGCGCTCGTGGCGACGAGGAGGAGAAGGCCGGCATGGTGGTCGCAGGGGCTCGTCGGCGAGGATGTCTGAGGCCGGGCGGCGAGGACGCCGGTGCTCGGGCGCGAAAGAGCTTGCAGGCGGCGCGGGCAGGGCACGAGGCGGCGATGCGGGACGGGGTCCCGGCGTGGCGGTGCATGGAAAACAAGCGGAGGTCCGGCGACCAAGCCACGAGGCTGCAGTACGGGCACGCGCCCGTGGGCGTGCGGCGGCGGCGGCGACCGGGCCCGTGCGGGCCCATGATTTGCTCCGCGGGCCGGCGCGGTGGTGGAACGGCGGCGGGGTGAGGTGGCGCACTTTGAGTGGGTGAGGGCGGCGGCGTGATGATGTGGGGCTCGCTGATTGGACGGAGCAAGGTGGCCGGTGGACGCGTCCGACGCGGACGGACAGGTCCGGTGGCGCGGGGAGAAGGGAGCTAGGGTTTAGACCGTGAATTTGGACGGGGTGCACAAATATATAGCTAGGAGGAGGTAGGAGTGTCCAAATAAGGTGCGGTTTTCGACCTCGCGATCGTGATCGAACGGCCGAGAGGATGGAAGGGGTTTGGATGGGTTATTGGGCCACTTTGGAGGGGTGTTGGGCTGCAACACACACGAGGCCTTTACGGTTCCCCGGTTAACCGTTGGAGTATCAAACGGACTCCAAATGGCATGAAACTTGACAGGCGGTCTACCGGTTGTGTGCCAAGGACGCTTGGCAAATCTCAGTCCATTCCGAGAAAGTTTAACACCCTCTCACGAAAGGAGAACAAAAGGGGGCGCCAGAGGACGAAGGAGTGTCGGATTGCAAAACGAACAACGGGGAAAATGCTGAGATGCATGAGACGAACACGTATGCAAATGAGATGCACATGATGGCATGATATGAAATGCATGACATGAGCAAAAGCAAAAGCAAAACAATGACAAAACCCAACCACAAAGGAATCTCATATCGCCTCTCCGGAAAAGGCAAGAGTCGGAGTACAAATATGGAAAGTCGTATCCGGGGCGTTACATCCACTGACGTACTTCTTCCTCCTATATATGTCCACGTGCCCCCCAAACATCCAGGAGCACCATGAAAACCTAATTCCACCGCCGCAACCTTCTGTACCTGAGAGATCCCGTCTTGGGGCCTTTTCCGGAGCTCCACCGGAGGGGGCATTGATCACGGAGAGCCTCTACATCAACTCCATGGCCTCTCCGGTGATGTGAGATTAGTTTACTTCAGACCTACGGGTCCATAGTTATTAGCTAGATGGCTTCTTCTCTCTCTTTGGATCTCAATACAAAGTTCTCCTCGATGTTCTTGGAGATCTATTCGACGTAATCTTCTTTTGCGGTGTGTTTGTCGAGATCCGATGAATTGTGGGTTTATGATCCAGATTATCTATGAACAATATTATAATCTCCTCTAAATTCTTTTATGTATGATTGGTTTATCTTTGCAAGTTTCTTCGAATTATCAGTTTGGTTTGGCCTACTAGATTGATCTTTCTTGCGATGGGAGAAGTGCTTAGCTTTGGGTTCAATCTTGCGGTGCTCGATCCCAGTGACAGAAAGGGAACCGACACATATTGTATTGTTGCCATCGAGCATAAAAATATGGGGTTTATATCATATTGCATGAGTTTATCCCTCTACATCATGTCATCTTACTTAAAGCATTAGTCTGTTCTTATGAACTTAATACTCTAGATGCATGCTGGATAGCGGTCGATGTGTGGAGTAATAGTAGTAGATGCAGAACAGTTTCAGTCTACTTGTCGCGGACATGATGCCTATATACATGATCATACCTAGATATTCTCATAACTATGCTCAATTCTATCAATTGCTCGACAGTAATTCATTTACTCACCGTAATACTTATGCTCTTGAGAGAAGCCACTAGTGAAACCTATGGCTCCCGGGTCTATGTTCCATCATATTAATCTTCCAATACTTAGTTATTTATATTGTCGTTTATTTTACTTTGCATCTTTATTTCTCTTTATCATAAAAATACCAAAAATAGTATCTTATCATATCTATCAGATCTCACTCTCGTAAGTCACCGTGAAGGGATTCACAACCCCTTCATCGCTGTAGGATTGAAAGTATGTCTAGAGGGGGGTGATTAGACTACTTGACCAAATAAAAATCTAGCCTTTTCCCAATTTTAGTTCTAGGCAGATTTTAGCAACTTAGCACAAGCAAGTAATCAACCTACACATGCAATTCTAAGAGTGTAGCAGCGGAATATAAAACAATTGCATATGAAGGTAAAGGGAGGAGTTTGGAGGGAGCAAACGCAATGTAGACACGGATAATTTGGCGTGGTTCTGATAGGTGGTGCTATCGTACATCCACCTTGATGGAGACTTCAACCCACGAAGGGTAACAGTTGCGCGAGTCCACGGAGGGCTCCACCCATGAAGGGTCCACGAAGAAGCAACCTTGTCTATCACATCATGGCCATCGCCGACGAAGGACTTGCCTCACTCGGGGAGATCTTCACGAAGTAGGCGATCTCCTTGCCCTTACAAACTCATTGGTTCAACTCCACAATCTTGACGGAGGATCCCAAGTGACACCTAACCAATCTAGGATACACCACTCTCCAAGAGGTAACAAATGGTGTGTTGATGATGAACTCCTTGCCCTTGTGCTTGAAATGATAGTCTCCCCAACACTCAACTCTCTCTCACAGGATTTGGATTTGGTGGGAAGACGATTTGAGTGGAAAGCAACTTGGGGAAGGCTAGAGATCAAGATTTATGTGGTTGGAGTGGAATATCTTGACCTCAACACAAGTGTAGGTGGTTCTCTCTCACAAAATGTAAGTTGGAAGTGTAGGCATGTTCTGATGGCTCTCTCCATGAATGAAGAGTGGGTGGAGGGGTATAAATATCCTCCACACAAAATCTAACCGTTACACACAAATCACCAAACTCGGTAGGACCGAATCATGAAACTCAGTCAGACTGATTTAGTTCAAAATGTGAACGTTAGGATTCTCGGTGGGACCGACATGTCAACTCGGTGGGACCGATTTCGTTAGGGTTAGGGCAGGGCTCGGTGAGACCGGTTACACAAACTCGGTGAGACCGATTTTGGTAATGGACTAATAGAGAGTTGGTCAGGCAAACTCAGTGGGACCGATTCGCTCATCTCGGTTGGACCAAAACGTTATGAAAGGGAAACAGAGAGTTTACATTGCAATCTTGGTGGGACCGATCGCTCATCTCGGTTTGAACGAAACGTTACAAAGGGAAACAGAGAGATTACAATCCCATCTCGGTGAGACCGAGATCCCTATCGGTGAGACCGAAAAGACTAGGGTTTCTAGCAGTGGCTATGTCAACTGAACTCGATGGCGCCGGATAGAAAGTTTTGGTGGGGCCGAGTTTGACTTTTGGTTTGGGACAAATGTGGATCTAGCATTTAGAGGGGTCCATCTTTAGTCGTCATCATGCCATGCATCATTGAGGCTTTCCTCGCATGCTTGATCTCTCACCATATCAAGCTCTTCCTTGGCCGACGACTCAGTGCAACTCTACTGTTTGTTAGGAATTGCCAAACCACCTCAGGGATCGGTGACTTCAATCTCCCCCTTTGGGTAATTGGAGGAGGTAGTATGTCTTACATAGCAAGGCACGTCGGTCGTACCAAAGTGAGTGGAAAGATCAAGGATACTCTCGGAAAGGCGCGCATGTCGCTTGAGCGTAAATAGTGATAAGGGTCGAAAGACTTCCGCGACCTTCCGGAGACGTCTTGGTGCATTATTAAATTTTGAATGCAGAGGAGTGGCGCGCACGAAGACTCGAATTGGATTCCTCGTGATGAGACTCTTCTCATGTTCGCGATCTCCTTCTTCGCTGGTGCGGAGAACTCCCGTAGCCATGACCTAGCGCAATCTCAGGCATGGCACTCATCACCGTTCCAAGGGTGGCTCGATCATTGATAGGAGCATGTGCGCGGTTTCTTCTTCTAAAGAGGGGCGCGCCTTTGTTCCTCTTTGTTGTATATCCTTCCAATCCGAGTGGGGTGACCGGTCACTCCAATCTCAGTCTTAAGTGGTACATAGTGATCAAACACATGATCAAACAAGTATCTCACACAAGGACACGATAAAGAAGTTCAACCAAAATAGCAAGAGAGATCAAAAGGAGCAACACTCTCTCTCGAAGCCTATGATCTATACATTTTTCTCCCCCTTTGGCAACAAGTTACCAAAAAGTTCAAAAATACATAGTGCTAAACGACTCTCGGGATTGATCTTCGGGAGGTGGTGTAGAGAGAACTCCAAGGATGAAGGCTTCCGATGAAGTAGTTGGAGCTGATGGAGTGGGTGCTGGAGGTGGCACTAGAGTTGTGGCTGCTGGTGCTGACACTGAAGCTCGAGTATCTGTCACAGGCACTACAGCAGACCTTGGACCTCGTGGCACTCTCTTGAAAGCATCAGTAGTGGACTTTCCCTTCTTCTCCTCTGCTTCCTCCTGTAGCTGCTCAACTGCAGTTTGGATCTCAGTTGCCTTGACATCTAGATCATAGAACTTCTCCTCAACAATCCTCTCCAAACTCTCCTGGTTCTTAGTCAGGGTGGCCAAGCCCTTCTCAATCCTAAGGGTGGATTGGATCAGATATCTGAGCTGATCTTGCTTGGTCTTCAAGAAGGCCTGAGATGCCTCCTCGGCAGTTGGCATTCTTGCATCTTTCTCTGCCCTTGCCTTCTCTCTCTTCTCATGTGCTTGCACAGATGATGGATCTTCCTTAGTCATTACAACAGTATTGTCTTCAAAATCAGGGTAGATGGGCAGGTGCTCCTTATCCAAAAGATATGTGCCTGTGCCCATCTTTGAGTTGATGAGCTCCTGAATTTGTGGGCATACCCACAGCTTCTCTTCTGGTCAGCAGCAGTCCTCTTGATTGTCTCAACAATCAGGCTCATGACCTTTAACTTCTGTGGGACATCAAATATGTGCAGCAAGTTTATAGCATGTCCTATGATCATCTTGTGATCACCTGACTTGGGTAGCAGTGTGTGCCTCAGAATCCAGTTTATGGTAGGCAGACCAGACAACAAGTAGTGGACAAATCCAAACTTGTGTGTATCTAAAGCAGCATCTGGGATCTCTTTGTACATGTTGGCCATTGTGTTGTGGTCTTTCTTATTCTCAGCATATACATCCAAGTCATCCTCACTTTCTTTTGGGGCATTGATCAACTGAGCCCATTCATCAATAGTAGACTGGTACCTTGTACCCTCAGACATCCAAACTATCCTTCCATCTGGATAGAAATGGGCAGTGGAGTAGAACTGCATGATCAACTCATCATTCCACTTGGTGAGCTTTTGTGCAACGAATTCATCAACTCCACATGCCTTGAAGCTGTCATACACTCCAGGATAGTGATCATCATTCTTCTGGATGTATTCACAGTCCACCCATTTCATGTCACATACAATGGGCTTCTTGTCAAGCAACACTGTCTCATAGAAGTCATGTTGTTCCTTAGTGTGAAACCTGTAGTCCACAACAGTCCTCCTCCTGATAGCTAATGGATCAGACTCTCTCCATAGTCTCAATCCTGCATCCTTCCTGATTTTCATGTTTTCTGCAACTGGATGTGCATCATTGTGGTCAGGGATCTTGGGTTTCAAATTCCTCAACACTTGAGTTTCATCTTCTTCAGTAGCTACAGGCACTAGGGCCTTGTTCTTTTCCTCAGCAGAAATGTTTCTAGTGCTTCTCTTGGGCTTCTGAGCTGGAACAGTAGCCTTGGGAGCTGCTTTGGGCTTAGATGGAGCAGCCCCTGATCTGATTGCATCTCCCATGAGCTTTTGAGCTTTGGGTGCTGGTGCAGCATCCTCTTCCTCTTCATCATCATCTCTCGTAATTGATGATCTGCCAAGCACTCTGGCAGTGGTCTTCTTGACCCTTTCCTTCCTTTTCTTTCCTTCTCCAGCAGCCTCTTCAGATGGCTTGGAGCTTTCAGCAGTGGATGCTCTGACTTTTAAGGTTGGAACCCTCTTGGTAGGGGCCTTCTTGTGCATCCCTGGCTTAACTGTGGCAGTTGAGCCATACTCCTTTTTCAGCACCTTTTCTTGGAGCTGACTTCTTCCTCAACATCCACATAATCATCATCCTTAGAATCTGAGGTCTTCTTCTTTCTTGTTCTGGTGGCTGCCTTTGGCAAGTTACTTGGTGTGCTCCTGCTACCATCATCAAAAGAACTGGAGGGACTAGTGCCCTCACTCAGTTGAACCTGCTCCTCAGACTTGTTCTGGCTATCACTTTGGTCAGACATCTTGCAAGCAAACTGTTAGCAGACCCTGTGAATAGATTATAGATGAGTTAGAGAAGATGAGCATCACAAAGTGCAGGAGTTTTGCAAAACAAATGACTTAAAAACTTAGTTTTAGTCCTTCACAGAAAGCATTTCCTACAACTCGGTCGGTCCGAGATGAATTCGAGGGAGACCTAACCCTAAATTTTCAAATCAAAACTAATCTACGGGACATTTTCGCTGGACGGGATGATTTCATACGTGGCAAGAATCATGGCAACGCAATGTGCTAAGAATCAGAGTTATGGATTAGCACAAAGATCAAGTTCGTACCCTAGTTCGGTGGCGAACTTGCTACGGTGGCAACGGCGGGGCAAATTTCTGTTGACGGCGGTGGAGACTAGTGGCGGGAGGTCACTGGCGACGAGAGGATGATCGGGAGACCCGAAGTGGCAGAGTAGGTTATGCGTGGGCGAAGAGGTTTCGGAAAAAATTCCAAAATTTGGCCCGTCGGTATATATAACCTGAACCTGTCGGTGTGACTGAGTGGAACAACTTAGTGGCACCGAGATGCAAAACTGCTGGCAGTTACTTCAAATCGTTGTGACCGAAAGGTTCTAATCGGTTGCACCGAGATTGAAAACCTAGATCAACTAAGTGATCTCGGTAGGACCGAAAAGGATGAATCGGTCAGACCGAGATACACAAAGAGGTTTTGGAAGTTTAAGTCTATGACGAATCAGGAACTCCGAGTGCTCCTCACACAGAGTGGTTCGAATCTGACTTGTTCAAACTTTTTGATGTAGCATGAATAGAGTTGAGATGAGAAAACCATAGATAGCTAGAGGGAGTTCTTAGGCATTATTGTCCATCCATTTGGCAAGAGAGAAAAAGGCTAAACAATCAAAGCAACAAATGGATGTCCTCAAATGAGTAAAATATGCAACCAACATGCTCAAACAATAAGATAGCAAAAAGAAATATGTTACAAGCATGCACAAACACTCTAGCATCTATTAAACAATTGGCGATGACTAGGTCATCTATATAGAGTATATTGACTTAGGAGTCAAATGAGAACATTTGATCGTAGGTCATACTCATCGTTTAAGCACAAATGGGGATGCCACTTTTACATAAAGCATTGTTGTGTTCACACCATTAGAGTTGCTTTAGCTCAACTGATTAGAGTAAAGCTCTCCCTAGATGTGATATCCCCCCTAAGAGGGATCAACTAACCTTGGGTTTTGTCGATGATGACTTCATGTAGGTGTTGAAGATGTGGATGCTCAATGTTGATGTAGATCATTCGAAGCAATCTTCTAGAGTGAGTTGCACTTTCAATACCTACATGGGTTAGTCCCACAAGGAACAAACAAGGATATCCATAGACATAGAGTGATGTGTACACAAGATGATGTGCATGGAAGCATTAGGTTACCTTGTCCCTTGTCTTACCAACAAGAGGGTTTGTGACTCCTTGAACTAGTGCAAGATATGAAAGTTGTTTGCACTTGTCCTTGCCAAAGTGATATGAGTGAAGTATGTTGGCGGAGTCACCCTCAAGAACTCTCTAGTTCTTCTTCTTTGGGATCCACACCATCTTGATGGGAATCCTGTTGGGGATCGTAGCAGAAATTTAAAATTTTCTACGCATCACCAAGATCAATCTATGGAGTAATCTAGCAACGAGGGGAAGGGGAGTGTATCTACATACCCTTGTAGATCGCTAAGCGGAAGCGTTACAAGAACGCGGTTGGTGGAGTTGTACACGCAGCGATTCAGATCGCGGTCGATTCCGATCTAAGCGTCAAACGACGTTGCCTCCGCGTTCAACACACGTACAGCCCGGTGACGTCTCCCGCGCCTTGATCCAGCAAGGAGAGAGGGAGAGGTTGGGGAAGACTCCGTCCAGCAGCAGCACGACGGCGTGGTGGTGGTGGAGGAGCGTGGTACTCCAGCAGGGCTTCGCCAAGCACTACGAGATACGAGGAGGGAGAGAAGTAGGGCTCACCTTTGGAGAGAGAGACTCGTGTGTTGTGCAGCCCCAAAACCTCCACTATATATAGGGGCAAGGGCAAGGGGAGGCACCCTAGGGTTTCCCCTAGGGGGGCGGTGGCCAGGGTAGATGGGATCTCCCCCTTGGGTGACTTGGCCCCCAAGCCAGGAGGTGGGAACCCTAGATGGGGCGCCCCAAACCCCCTGGTCACATGGGTATAGGTGAGGGGGGCGCACAGCCCCTTAGTGGGCTGGTTTGCCCCCTTCCCTTGGCCCATGAAGCCCCCCAACACTTGTCGGGGCTCCCGAAACACCTTTCGGTCATGCTGGTCATCACCCGGTACCTCCGGAACACTTCCGGACTCCAAAACCCTTCGTCCAATATATCAATCTTCACCTCCGGACCATTCCATAACTCCTCGTGACGTCCGGGATCTCATCCTGGACTCCAAACAACATTCAGTAACCGCGTACATACTTTCCCTATAACCCTAGCGTCATCGAACCTTAAGTGTGTAGACCCTACGGGCTCGGGAATCATGCAGACATGACCGAGACATCTCTCTGGTCAATAACCAACAGCGGGATCTAGATACCCATGTTGGCTCCCACATGTTCCACGATGATCTCATCGGATGAACCACGATGTCAAGGATTCAGTCAATCCCGAATACAATTCCCTTTGTCTACCGGTATAGTACTTGCCCGAGATTCGATCGTCGGTATCCCGATACCTTGTTCAATCTCGTTACCGGCAAGTATCTTTACTCGTTCCGTAACACATCATCCCATGATCAACTCCTTGGTCACATTGTGCACATTATGATGATGTCCTACCGAGTGGGCCCAGAGATACCTCTCCATTTACACGGAGTGACAAATCCCAGTCTCGATTCGTGCCAACCCAACAGACACTTTCGGAGATACCCGTAGTGCACCTTTATAGCCACCCAGTTACGTTGTGACGTTTGGTACACCCAAAGCATTCCTACGGTATCCGGGAGTTGCACAATCTCATGGTCTAAGGAAATGATACTTGACATTAGAAAAGCTTTAGCAGACGAACTATATGATCTTGTGTTAGGCTTAGGATTGGGTCTTGTCCATCACATCATTCTCCTAATGATGTGATCCCGTTATCAATGGCATCCAATGTCCATGGTCAGGAAACCATGACCATCTATTGATCAACGAGCTAGTCAACTAGAGGCTTACTAGGGACATGTTGTGGTCTATGTATTCACACATGTATTACGGTTTCCGGTTAATACAATTATAGCATGAACAATGGACAATTATCATGAACAAGGAAATACAATAATAACCATTTTATTATTGCCTCTAGGGCATATTTCCAACAAATCCTTGGAGTTATAGTCGTACTTGATGAAGTAGAACTTGATGTAGTCTTGGGAACCCACTTTACCAAGGCCTTAGGAGCTTCTTCAAATGCATCAATCTCCTCTTGAAGCTTGTCCTTTCAATTTTTCTTGTGGTCTTGTGGTGGAAGATCATCTTGAGATTGTGTTCCTTTGAAAAAAGTAGGATCATACTTCTCTTGTTGAGGAACAAACTTCGTCTTGGGGTATTGATCTTCTTCCCACTCAACTCCATTGGCATTGAACTTTCATTCAAAACCAGCACCTTGATTCTTCCGGTGTCTTCCTTGCTTGCGTACAATTTCCTCAAATTGCTTACTTCCGGCAAGGCTCTTGTAAACACCTTTCTCTATAATTCCCTTCAATAAGCTATTTTCTTGCTCAAGTGTAACTTGGCTAAGAGAATAATTAGTGGAATCAAGAGAACTACTAGAGGCAACAACATTGGATTTAGCATGATTGTTGTTACTACTAGATGAAGAATCTTTCATGTTCTTGTTGCTAGATTTAACTTGTGGCATGTAAGTAGACAAGAGTAAATGCTTGGCAATGTAATAAGAATTTTTCTTGCAAAGATCATCATTGATAGCCTTTAAAAACTCATGTTCTTGCTCGAGGTTGAGCTTTTCAAAGCGTAGCTTGTCATGAGTCTTTAAAAGTTCTCGATGATCTTCCAAGGTAGTTTCATGAGCTAACTTAAGAGTGTTTAGTTCTTTAGTTAGGCGCTCAATCTCCTTCTTGTCATCGTCATTCGTTTTATCTTGATTATCATGATTAATAGCAAGTTCATCATAGTTTTCATAACTAGAGTTTTCAACAAGTAAATCATCATCTCCTAGCAAATCATCTTCATCACTATTGAAATCAACATACTCGGGGTGTGTTACCTTTGGACCTTTAGCCATGAAGCTTCTCCCAATTCCTTCATTTGCTGAGTCAAATATGTCGAAGGAGTTGGTTGTTACAAGTGCTAGTCTGGCAACACCTTCATCTTGAGTATACTCGGAGTCGGAGTGATAACTTCTTTCGGAGTGGTCGTCAAAGTCGGAACCGGATACCCATTCACCAACATGATCTTGATGTCTTCTTTTTGTGTAGCTCCTTGATGACTTGTCCTTCCTTTCAAAGTCCTTGCTTCTCCGAGAGGGTCTTCGTTCATAACGATCATCTCTACTCCTTCTTTCTCGTGATGGTGATTCTTCTCTTCTACTTCTTCTTTTGTAGGGAGAATCTTCTCTTCTTTTGTAAGGAGTCGTACACTCATTGGAATAGTGTCCGGGTCTTCCACAATTGTAGTAGTTGCGCTCACGACTAGAAGATCTTTTGTCATTGTAGGACCTTGATTTGGAACTTCTTTCCTTGCTTCTACTCTTGTAGAATTTGTTGAAGTTCTTCACCAGTAGACTCAATTCTTCATTGAAGGTTTGCTTCTCACTTGATGATGTGGGAGCATCACACGAGGCTTTGTAAGCACCACTTGACTTGTAGTGAAGCTAGTGAAGCTCTTCCTTATCCTTGAGTGACATCTCATGAGCAACAATTCTTCCAATAACTTCCATTGGCTTGAGATCTTTGTAATTGGGCATCATTTGGATCAATGTGCATACGGTATCATATTTTCCATCCAAGGCTCTTAGGATCTTCTTGATGATGAATCTATCGGTCATCTCTTCACTTCCTAAGCTGGCAATATCATTTGTGATGAGAGGAAGCCTAGAGTACATTTCAGTGACGCCTTCACCATCCTTCATTTTGAACTTGTCAAGCTGACTTTGAAGCACATCCAATTTGGATTCCTTGACAGATTCGGTACCTTCATGCATATCAATCAAAGTATCCCAAATTTCCTTTGCATTCTCAAGATGGCTGGTTTTGTTGAATTCTTCGGGGCATAATCCTTTGAAGAGAATATCACAAGCTTGAGCATTGTATTGTAGCATCTTCAACTCTTCTGCGGTAGCTTCATGGTTTGGTTCTCTCCCATCGAAGAACTCACCTTGCAAGCCAATAAACACAATAGCCCAAACAGCGAGGTTATGTCCAAGAATATGCATTTTCATCTTATGCTTCAACTAGCAAAATTTGTACCATCAAAGTAAGGACCTCTACGGTGGTAATTTCCCTCGCTAGACGCCATACTCTCCTAGGTTGTGAAACCAAGGCTATGACCACCAAAAGCTATGGAAATCAAAGCAAATGGAGACCAAAGCTCTGATACCACTTGTAGGATCGAAAGTATGTCTAGAGGGGGGTGATTAGACTACTTGACCAAATAAAATCTAGGCTTTTCCCAATTTTAGTTCTAGGCAGATTTTAGCAACTTAGCACGAGCAAGTAATCAACCTACACATGCAATTCTAAGAGTGTAGCAGCGGAATGTAAAACAATTGCATATGAAGGTAAAGGGAGGAGTTTGGAGGGAGCAAATGCAATGTAGACACAGAAATTTTTGGCGTGGTTCCGATAGGTGGTGCTATCGTACATCCACGTTGATGGAGACTTCAACCCACGAAGGGTAACGGTTGCGCGAGTCCACGGAGGGCTCCACCCACGAAGGGTCCATGAAGAAGCAACCTTGTCTATCCCATCATGGCCATCGCCCACGAAGGACTTGCCTCACTCAGGGAGATCTTCACGAAGTAGGCGATCTCCTTGACCTTACAAACTCCTTGGTTCAACTCCACAATCTTGACGAAGGCTCCCAAGTGACACCTAACCAATCTAGGAGACACCACTCTCCAAGAGGTAACAAATGGTGTGTTGATGATGAACTACTTGCTCTTGTGCTTCAAATGATAGTCTCCCCAACACTCAACTCTCACTCACAGGATTTGGATTTGGTGGAAAGATGATTTGAGTGGAAAGCAACTTGGGGAAGGCTAGAGATCAAGATTTTTGTGGTTGGAGTGGAATATCTTGACCTCAACACAAGTGTAGGTGGTTCTCTCTCAAAAAAATGTAAGTTAGAAGTGTAGGCATGTCCTGATGGCTCTCTCCATGAATGAAGAGTGGGTGGAGGGGTATAAATAGCCTCCACACAAAATCTAACCGTTACACACAAATCACCAAATTCGGTAGGACCAAATCATGAAACTCGGTCAGACCGATTTAGTTCAAAATGTGAACGTTAGGATTCTCGGTGAGACCGATTTCGTTAGGGTTAGGGCATAACGTAATCTCGGTGAGACCGATTACACAAACTTGGTGAGACCGATTTTGGTAATGGACTAACAGAGAGTTGGTCAGGCAAACTCGGTGGGACCGATTCGCTCATCTTGGTTGGACCGAAATGTTACGAAAGGTAAACAGAGAGTTTACATTGCAATCTCGATGGGACCGATCGCTCATCGCGGTTTGACCGAAACGTTACGAAGGGAAACAGAGAGATTACAATCCCATCCCGGTGAGACTGAGATCCCTATCGGTGAGACCGAAAAGACTAGGGTTTCTAGCAGTGGCTATGTCAATTGAACTCGGTGGCGCCGGATAGAAAGTTTCGGTGGGCCTGAGTTTGACTTTTGGTTTGGACAAATGTGGATGTGAGAAAGTAGTTGAGGGCTTTTGGAGCATATCACTAAGCATTTTGAGCAAGTAAGTCATTAGTCAACACCTCATCCCCTCTTAATAGTATTGGCTTTTCCTATGGACTCAATGTGATCTTGGATCACTTAAAATGAAAAGATGTAGAGACCTGAGCTTTGAGCTTGAGCCAATTCTTTGTCCTTAGCATTTTGAGGGGTCCACTTTTCTCATCCATTCCATGCCAATCATTTAGCTTTCCTGAAATGTTTATCTTGAAATAGCATTAGCTCAATGAACTATATGTTGTTAGGAATTACCAAAACCACCCAGGGATAGTTGCACTTTCAATCGCGTTGGTTGCGAGGTTCTTATTTGTTTGTGTAGGTGCGTGGGACTCGAGCGTGATCTCCTACTGGATTGATACCTTGGTTCTCAAAAACTGAGGGAAATACTTACGCTACTTTACTGCATCACCCTTTCCTCTTCAAGGGAAAACCAACGCAGTGCACAGGAGGTAGCATGAAGGATTTCTAGCGCCGTTGCCGGGGAGATTCGTGCCAAGTCAAGTCAAGATTTGACTCCCGATAGCGAGCCATTACTGGCACCGTTGCCGGAGTCTATGCACAAGTCAAGACATACCAACTACCCATCACAAACTCTTATCCCTCGCATTACATTATTTGCCATTTGCCTCTTGTTTTCCTCTCCCCCACTTCACCCATGCCATTTTATTCGCCCTCTCTTTTTCCGTTCACCTCTTTTCCGCTTGCTTTGTCATTATGGCTAGTCCTTTATCTTCTCCTTTGTCTCCCGACAATGAAGTTCTTAATTTTAAACAAAGGGAGGGAGAAAATCTAAAAGATGCTTGGTACAGAATTTGCAATGCGCAAAATAGATCTACTAGGAAGCAATCTACTTCCATTCTTCTTCGCAATTTTTATGTAGGCATCACTCCTTGGAATAGATATATTCTTGATACCATTACTGGAGGGAATTTCTTGGGTAGTCATACTTTTGATTCTTATAATGCTATGATAGATCTGTTTGGCCCACCACCTCTTTTGGTTAATGGAACTATTTTAACTTTGGAACATGTGATGCAACGACTTGAAATTATTGAAAATAAAGTTGCCACTGTAGAGTTAATTGAAAATTTGGATAGAAAGATCTATAACCAAATTACCCAATATGGATCTAAGGTAGGAGTTGCTCTTAAAAGTTTTAAAGAAAAGGGACCTATGGTTAATGAAAAGATAGATCAAGATTCCACTAGAATTGATAAAATTGAGGATATTATTACCAACCTTGGGTCTGCCTTTTCTTCCGTGAAAAACACTCCTCCTAATGCTAAGATTGCCAAATTGATGCATGTTCCTAAAAATAAGGGTGAAACTTCTAGTAAGGAAAATGCGGACCTCAAATCCATAAGTGTTCACCCCAACTTTCTCACTATCCTTAAGGAACCTTTTGCTACAAATGATTTTCTTGATTTCATACCTAGGAGTTTGATAATTAATAAAAATAAAGAAACTCCTAAGGTTTATAGGTGTCTTATTGAAGAATTACCCACCAAAGATGGCAATACCTAGATCTATCTTTGCTTTTATGCCTAGCTAGGGCGTTAAACGATTGCGCTTGTTGGGAGGCAACCCAATTTTATTTTTATTCCTTGCTTTTTTCTCCTGTTTATTAATAAATAATTTAACTAGACTCTGTTTTGGTTGTGTTTTTTTGTTTAATTAGTGTTTGTGCCAAGTAGAACCGTTGGGAAGACTTGGGGAAAGTCTTTTTTATCTTGCTGTAAAAAACAGAAACTTTAGCGCTCACGAGAATTGCTGCAATTTTTATTTGGAGAGTTCTATTTAGTTAATTCTTTTTCACATGATTAATAGATAAATTCCTCACGTCCAGCAATTTATTTTAGAATTTTTGGTGTTCCAGAAGTTGCGTTAGCTATAGATTACTACAGACTGTTCTGTTTTTGACAGATTATGTTTTTTCATGTGTTGTTTGCTTATTTTGATGAATCTATGGCTAGTAAAAGATTTTATAAACCATAGAGAAGTTGTAATACAGTAGGTTTAACACCAATATAAATAAATAATGAGTTCATTACAGTACCTTGAAGTGGTGTTTTGTTTTCTTTCGCTAACGGAGCTCACGAGATTTTCTATTTAAGTTTTGTGTTGTGAAGTTTTCAAATTTTGGGTAAAGATTTGATGGATTATGGAACAAGGAGTGGCAAGAGCCTAAGCTTGGGGATGCCCATGTCACCCCAAGGTAAAATTCAAGGACACCAAAAAGCCTAATGTTGGGGATGCCCCGGAAGGCATCCCCTCTTTCGTCTTCGTCTATCGGTAACTTTACTTGGAGCTATATTTTTATTCGCCACATGATATGTGTTTTGCTTGGAGAGTCCTGTATGATTTGAGTCTTTGATTTTTAGTTTACCACAATCATCCTTGCTGTACACACCTTTTGATAGAGACTCACATGATTTGAAATTTATTAGAATACTCTATGTGCTTCACTTATATCTTTTGAGCTATATAGTTTTTGCTCTACTGCTTCACTTATATATTTTAGAGCACGGCGGTGGTTTTATTTATAGAAATAATTGATCTCTCATGCTTCACTTATATTATTTTGAGATTCCTTTAGAACAACATGGAAATTTTCTTTTAGGCATAATAAATACTTTCATATAACTACATTGAATACTAAGAGAAGTTTGATACTTGATGATTGTTTTGAGATATGGAGATAGTGATATTAAAGTTGTGCTAGTTGACTAGTGGTGAATTTGAGGAATACTTGTGTTGAAGTTTGCAAGTACCGTAGCATGCACGTATGGTAAACGCTGTGCAACAAATTTGAAACATAAGGTGTTATTTGATTGTCTTCCTTATGAGTGGCGATCAGGGATGAGCGATGGTCTTTTCCTACCAATCTATCCCCCTAGGAGCATGCGCATAATACTTGGTTTTTGATGACTTGTAGATTTTTGCAATAAGTATGTGAGTTCTTTATGACTAATGTTGAGTCCATGGATTAGACGCACTCTCACCCTTCCATCATTGCTAGCCTCTTTGGTACCGTGCATTGCCCTTTCTCACCTTCAGAGTTGGTGCAAACTTCGCCGGTGCATCCAAATCATGTGATATGATACGCTCTATCACACATAAACCTCCTTATATCTTCCTCAAAACAGCCTCCATACCTACCTATTATGGCATTTCCATAGCCATTCCAAGATATATTGCCATGCAACTTTCCACCGTTCCGTTTATTATGACACGCATCATCATTGTCATATTGCCTTGCATGATCATGTAGTTGACATCGTATTTGTCGCAAAGCCACCGTTCATAATTTTTTCATACATGTCACTCATGAGTCATTGCACATCCCAGTACAACGCCGGAGGCATTCATATAGAGTCATATCTTGTTCTAGTATCGAGTTGTAATCATTGAGTTGTAAATAAATAGAAGTGTGATGATCATCATTAATAGAGCATTGTCCCAAATAAAAAAAGGAGAAAGGCCAAAAAAGAAAAAAAAGCCCAAAAAGGAGAAAATAAAAAGGGGCAATGCTATTATCCTTTTTCCACACTTGTGCTTCAAAGTAGCACCATGATCTTTATGATAGAGAGTCTCTTGTTTTGTCATTTTCATATACTAGTGGGAACTTTTCATTACAGAACTTGGCTTGTATATTCCAACAATGGGCCTTCTCAAGTGCCCTAGGTCTTCGTGAGCAAGAAAGTTGGATGCACACCCACTTAGTTTATTTTGTTGAGCTTTCATACATTTATAGCTCTAGTGCATCCGTTGCATGGCAATCCCTACTCCTTGCATTGACACCAATTGATGGGCATATCCCTAGCCCATTGATTAGTTGCGTCGATGTGAGACTTTCTCCTTTTTTGTCTTCTCCACATAACCTCCTTCATTGTATTCTATTCCACCCATAGTGCTATATCCATGGCTCTCGCTCATGTATTGCGTGAAAGTTGAAAAAAGTTTGAGATTACTAAAGTGTGAAACAATTGCTTGGCTTGTAATCGGGGTTGTGCATGATGAGAGCATCCTTGTGTGAAGAAAATGGAGCATGACCAAACTATATGATTTTGTAGGGATGAACTTTCTTTGGCCATGTTATTTTGAGAAGACATGATTGCTTAGTTAGTATGCTTGAAGTATTATTATTCTTATGTCAATATTAAACTTTTATCTTGAATCTTTCGGATCTGAACATTCATGCACAATAAACAAAAAATTACATTGAGAAATATGTTATAAAGCATTCCACATCAAAATTTCTTTTTTATCATTTACCTACTCGAGGACGAGCAGGAATTAAGCTTAGGGATGCTTGATACATCTCCAACGTATCTATAATTTTTTATTGCTCCATGCTATTATATTATCTATTTTGGATTTTAATGGGCTTTATTTTACACTTTTATATCATTTTTGGGACTAACCTACTAACCGGAGGCCCAACCCAAATTGTTGTTTTTGCCTATTTTAGAGTTCCGCCGAAAAGGAATATCAAACGGAGTCCAAACGGAATGAAACCTTCAGGAACGTGATTTTCTGAACAAACGTGATCCAGGAGACTTGGAGTGTGCGTCAAGAAACAACCGAGGAAGCCACGAGGCAGGGGGCATGCCTACCCCCCTGGGCGCGCCCTCCACCCTCGTGGGCCCCTCGTTGCTCCACCGACATACTTCTTCCTCCTATATATATCCAAGTACCCCCCAAACATCCAGGAGCACCACAAAAACCTAATTCCACTGCCGCAACCTTCTGTACCCGAGAGATCCCATCTTGGGGCCTTTTCCAGAGCTCCGCCGGAGGGGGCATTGATCACGGAGAGCCTCTACATCAACTCCATGGCCTCTTCGGTGATGTGTGAGTAGTTTACTTCAGACCTACGGGTCCATAGTTATTAGCTAGATGGCTTCTTCTCACTCTTTGGATCTCAATACAAAGTTCTCCTCGATCTTCTTGGAGATCTATTCGATGTAATCTTCTTTTGCGGTGTGTTTGTCGAGATCCGATGAATTGTGGGTTGATTATCCAGATTATCTATGAACAATATTTTAATCTTCTCTGAATTCTTTTATGTATGATTGGTTTATCTTTGCAAGTTTCTTCGAATTATCAGTTTGGTTTGGCCTACTAGATTGATCTTTCTTTGCAATGGGAGAAGTGCTTAGCTTTGGGTTCAATCTTGCGGTGCTCGATCCCAGTGACAGAAAGGGAACCGACACATATTGTATTGTTGCCATCAAGGATAAAAAGATGGGGTTTATATCATATTGCATGAGTTTATCCATCTACATCATGTCATCTTACTTAAAGCATTACTCTATTCTTATGAACTTAATACTCTAAATGCATGCTGGATAGAGGTCGATGTGTGGAGTAATAAAGTAGATGCAGAATTGATTCGGTCTACTTGTCGTGGACGTGATGCCTATATACATGATCATACCTAGATATTCTCATAACTATGCTCAATTCTATCAATTGCTCGATAGTAATTCGTTTACCCACCGTAATACTTATGCTCTTGAGAGAATCCACTAGTGAAACCTATGGCCCCCGGGTCTATCTTCCATCATATTAATCTTCCAATACTTAGTTATTTCTATTGTCGTTTATTTTACTTTGCATCTTTATTTCTCTTTATCATAAAAATACCAAAAATATTTTCTTATCATATCTATCAGATCTCACTCTCGTAAGTGACCGTGAAGGGATTGACAACCGCTTTATCATGTTGGTTGCGAGGTTCTTATTTGTTTGTGTAGGTGCGTGGGACTCGAGCGTGATCTCCTACTAGATTGATAACTTGGTTCTCAAAAACTGAGGGAAATACTTACGCTACTTTACTGCATCACCCTTTCCTCTTCAAGGGAAAACAAACGCAGTGCTCAAGAGGTAGCACTTGGCCTCCGAATTGATGTTCTACTTGATAAGGCCGCCCTGTACTTCTGCTGCCACGGCTACGTTGTGCTCCTCGGTACGGAGGGAGCATTCCATGTTTTCGTTGACTATTATGACACCGCATGGCCCGAGCATCTTAAGTTTGAGATAGGCATAGTGTGGCACCGCATTGAAGAGAGCAAATGTGGTCCGTACGAGCAGTGCGTGATAGCCACTGCGGAAGGGGACAATGTCGAAGATCAAGTCTTTGCTTCGGAAGTTGTCCGGCAATCCGAAGACGACTTCCAATGTGATTGAGCCCGTGCAGCGAGCCTCTACACCTGGTATTACTCTTTAAAGGTAGTTTTGGTGGGCTTGATCCTTGGCGGATCGATGCCCATCTTGCGGACTGTGTCCTGATAGAGCAGGTTAAGGCTGATGCCGCCGTCCATGAGGACCCGCGTGAGGTGGAATCCATCAATGATTGGGTCGAGGACCAGTGCGGCTTAGTGGCCATGACGAATACTGGTCGGATGGTCCCTGCGATCGAAAGTGATCGGGCAAGATGACCATGGATTGAATTTTGGGGTGACTGGCTCTATCGCATAGACGCCCTGAGTGCGCGTTTGCGCTCCCTCTTGGAGATATGATTGACATGTATCATGTTCACTGTTTTAACTTGGGGGGAAATTTCTTCTGTCCCCCTGTGTTCTGTGGACAGGGCTCCTCGTCATCGTCTTCACTTGGCGACCACTTCTCCTTGTCCTCGGTATTTAACTTACCAGCCTATTTAAAGACCCAACAACTTCTGTTGGTATGATTGGCGGGTTTATCGAGGGTGCCGTGGATTTGACATGGTCGATCTAGTATTCGGACCAAGATGGATGAACCCGGATTGCTTCTTTTGAATGGATTCTTCCACAGACCAGACTTGGAGCCACTGAATCCGGTGTTGACCATCGTGTCATCGGTATTGTCACCGTTGTTTCGACACTTGTGCCTGTTGCGTCGAGGCTTGCCATTGCTATTTCTGGCTTCGGAGGGGCCTGGTTCGCTTGCGTTGTTGCTTCTACGGGCTAGCCAACTATCTTCGCCCACACAAAAGTGGGTCATAAGTGCCGTGAGGGCTGCCATGGACTTCGACTTTTCTTGGCCAAGGTGTCGGGCAAGCCATTCGTCACGAATGCTATGCTTGAAGGCCGCTAGGGCTTCGGCATCCGGGCAATCGATGATCTGGTTCTTTTTAGTTAGGAACCTAGTCCAGAATTTCCTGGCCGACTCTCCGGGCTGTTGAACTATGTGACTTAGGTCATCGGCGTCCGGAGGTCGGACGTATGTACCCTGGAACTTGTCACAGAAGGCGTCTTCCAAGTCCTCCCAGCTGCCAATGGAGTTTTCTGGCAGGTTGTTTAACTAGTGCCGAGCTGGTCCTTTGAGCTTTAGCAGGAGGTATTTGATGGCATGAAGATCATCACCGCGAGCCATATGAATATGGAGAATAAAGTCCTCAATCCATACTGCGGGATCTGTTGTTCCATCATATGATTCGATATTCACGGGTTTAAACCCTTCTGGGAATTCATGCTCCATTACTTCGTCAGTGAAGCAGAGGGGGTGTGCGGCGCCTCTATATCGGGCCAAGTCGTGATGTAGCTCGGATGTAGTCCGTCTGCGGTTTTCAGCTCGGGGGTGGTTATGCTTGCCGCGCCAGGCTAGATGGCCATCCTCGCGCGTCGAGGCGCGCCCCCGCGATCCGTAGATCAAGCTGGTCTGACTTGCTCTATTTTCCAAGTCCTGTTGTAGATCGTACGTATGTCCCCGAGCTGTTGTGTCTCTACTTTTTGGCGAGGTAGCGCGGGCTAGTGTTCAGCTTGAGTTGCCGTTTTATCACGGCCACGTGGTGGTCGGTCGGCTGCATTATGTGCTGATGGTATGGGCTCCAGCGCCTCGCCATCGAATTGAGGTAGCAGCTTACGCTTTGGGTAACTCTTGGTTGGGCGCTCGAGGCCGTATTCCTCGGCTGCCAGGACGTTAGTCCACCTGTCGTTGAGCGGATCTTGGTCAGCTTAGAGATGCTGCTGCTTCTTTTTCAGGCTCCTTGCAGTGGCTATTAGCCTGCGCCCAAAGCGTTCCTGCTCAAGGGGTTCCACGGGCATGATAAAATCTTCGTCGCCGAGGCTCACTGAGGGAGTCCTAGACTAAGGGGTCCTCGGGCGTCCAGCCTGTTATCCATGGGCCGGACTGATGGGCTGTGAAGACATGAAGGGCAAAGACCGTACTTGTGTCCGGATCGGACTCTCCTTGGCATGGAAGGCAAGCTTGGCGACCGACTATGAAGTTCCTTCATATGTAACCGACTCTATGTAACCCTAGATACCCTCCCCGGTGTCTATATAAACCGGAGGGGTTAGTCCGGAAAGGATATTCATTACCATAATCATACAAGCTAGGCTTCTAGGGTGTAACACCCCGAGACCGATGCGCCAGGTATCTTCCAGTTATTCGCCAGCGTTGCCTTGTCATTCGCTTGTGTGTTGCATCTTGTCATGTCATCATGTGCATTGCATCATCATGTTTTGAAACTTGCATCCGTCCCGGCCTCCCCGTTCCTTCCGTTGTCCGTTCTGAGTCCAGACACCCTTGCACGTGCCCGCGGCACGTCCGAAATATTATTTTATAAGTGGCCAGAAAATGTTCTCGGATTGGGTTGAAAGTTGGTGTGTCGTCTTATTATAGTGTAGATAGACCGCCTGTCAAGTTTCATCGCATTCGGAGTTCGTTTGATAGCCCAACTGTTAAACTATAGCGGCATTATAGCCGGGCACACGTCGGACGTTTTCGGTCTCCGGAAATAGTCGCCGGGCCTCTCTCTCTTCTCTTCTCTCAGCCTGAGGCCTTCTGCACAGTCCACTACCTACCGCTAGGCCTAGCCTAAGCTCTCTCGTCAGCCCGCGGCCCTCCTCGCACGCGCGTCCGAGAGCTGTCCCGGACCCGAACTGGGCAGTCATCACCGTTGGATCCGGATCATCCCCAAACATCTACAAAACATATCCGTTTTGTTAATTGGACTCCCTAGCTATTTATTCACGATCGTCCGATTGCGATCGGAGGGATGAGGTAGCCCCTAACCTAATCTGTGATGTATATATACTCCACTCCTAGTCTATTTTGGACAAACCTAAAATATAGGGACTTATCCCGTCGAGTCGCCGCCATCCACCTCGGGATCCCTCCTGATCCAATTCCACCAACCGAAGCCGCCTCCTCCTTCCTCGTTTTCCCCATTGGGCCAACCATCCCCTCTCCCTCGATTCACCCTTTCCCACAGCTCCTCCCTAAGGCTTCCAGATCAAGCGAGCTCGATCTCTAGCAGTAGCGCCTTGGTTGCCCGTAGCTCCGTCGCTGCCGGGAACGAGTCGCTCCGCCCTGTCAAGTTCCCGGCACCTCAGCCTCACCCTCACGACCCCGCCGCCTCCAGTGAACGTCGCCGGCGACCACCTGCAGCAAGACGCTGCGCCACTGCCTCTCCTTTCATCTTCCTTCTCTCCTTCCTCTCTCACCTGCTCTCTCTGTTCGTGCAACAGAGAGCCCCGAGGAGTTTTGCGCCGGCCATCCTCGCCTCCCGCGCCCGGACGTCATCGTCCTCGAGCGCCAACTAGACCGCCTCCCTTCGTTCCTCGCACCGAGCCGCTGCTGTTTCCTCGCGTGGACCGCAGCCTTGCAAGTTCCGATGCCGGTGCCTCCTCTACATCGCGACCTGCGCGCCTCCTGCCTCCTCATCATCGCCAGGACCATCCCCGCGCCGCCGCTTCATCGGAGAGACAACGCCGAGGCCCTCCTCTTCTTCTGATCTAGCGCCGCCCCAGGAGGTTGCCGCCTCTCCGTTCACGCCGCCGCGCCCCACCATCTTCATCCTCGTGCCATCCGAGTCGCCGTCGTCGCTTGCCTTCTTTGGTGCCCTGCCTCGCCATCGCCTGCCGCGGTCTCTTCTTTCTTGTACAATGAGTAGGAGCTCGCTCATCTCTCGCCTGCTCGCCGCCGTTCTGCTTCATGACGTGCCCGCTGCGCCCCTGTCGAGCTGCTCTACTTCGCCTCTGCTCGAGCAGGATGACCCCGCCCTGCGTCTCGTCTGTACAGGCACGAGCGCATGAGTGCGTTGACCACGCTGGGTCTGCCTCGACCCGATCCAGCAAGCGGGCCGGCCTGCCCGGCATCCTCCCTACCACCTGGGCCTCAGCCCATTAGGTGAGGCCACCCCTAGCGCCCACTGTCCTGTGCAGCCCGGTAGACCAGATTCGGCCCGACTATTTTTTCCCTGCTGACGTTTTTCCTAATATCTAGTGCATTGCATTATTACAGAAGAATGCCATTTTCTTGCTTTGCTCATAATTAAATAACCATGCATCAGAATTAATTAAACTTTATATGTAAAATGCTTAGATTTGCATCTAGTTTAATAATATGCCACTTTCATCTATGCTATAAATGTTTAAAATGCTGTTTGTTTAAATTTGCTTAAACAACTTGCTAAAATGATTTAATTCATAACTATTTATCCGTAACTCGGTTTGTAACAAACTTTATATGTAAATGGGGTGGAAAATGCATAGATTAACATGGTGTCATTACTTTGTATGTTTAACAACTCTAAAATTGTGTTTAGGGCAGATCAGTACCAAACCTAAAATATGCACATGAGGAGTTTCCGGACTTGTTGTATGTTGTTCCGGCCTCATTTAATCTTGCCTAGTTAGGTAGTTTGCTTTTGCTTCACCTCTTGCCATGTTAATCAACATTTAATATTGTTGGGTACTTAAACAAGATCGAACTAAATAACTTGAATGTGGTGTTTCGTCAATATGCAACTCGTTGCATATTGAGCTCCACTTAATTTGTAGGATTGTTTGTCCATTTTGCCATGCCATGCCTCATTAAAACGGTCATGCATCATACTTGGTTGTGCATCATGCCATGTTTATGTGTTGGTTGTTTACTATGTTGTGTACTTCTTTCCGGTGTTGCTTCTTCGGGTTGGTTCCGATAACGTCGCGTTTGTGAGGATCCATTCGACTACGACCGTTTGTCTTCTTCATGGACTCGTTCTTCTCCCTTGCGGGATCTCAGGCAAGATGACCATACCCTCGAAATCACTCGTATCTTTGCTTGCTAGTTGCTCGCTCTATTGCTATGCCTATGCCGCGATACCTACCACATGCCTTATCATGCCTCCCATTTTGTCCTGCCAAGCCTCTAACCCACCTTGTCCTAGCAAACCGTTGTTTGGCTATGTTACCCTTGTGCTCAGCCCTGCTTATAGCGTTGTTAGTTGCAGGTGAAGATTGGAGTTTGTTCCATGTTGGAACATGGATATTTGTTGGGATATCACAATATATCTTATTTACTTAATGCATCTATATACTTGGTAAAGGGTGGAAGGCTCGGCCTTATGCCTGGTGTTTTGTTCCACTCTTGCCACCCTAGTTTCCGTCATACCAGTGTTATGTTCCTTGATTTTGCGTTCCTTACATGGTTGGGTTATAATGGGAACCCCTTGACAGTTCGCCTGGAATAAAACTCCTCCAGCAAGGCCCAACCTTGGTTTTACCATTTGCCACCTAGCCTTTGTTTCCCTTGGGTTCTGCAGACTCAAGGGTCATCTTTATTTTAAACCCCTGGGTCAGTGCTCCTTTGAGTGTTGGTCCAACCTGTCAACTGCCGGTGGCCACCAGGGGCAACTCTGGGCTGGCCTACCTGAACCTTGGACAATCCGGTGTGCCCTGAGAACGACATATGTGCAGCTCCTATCAGGATTTGTCGGCACATCCGGGTGGCTTTGCTGGTCTTGTTTTACCATTGTCGAAATGTCTTGTAACCGGGATTCCAAGCCTGATCGGGTCTTCCTGGGAGAAGGAATATCCTTCGTTGACCATGAGAGCTTGTGATGGGCTAAGTTGGGACACCCCTACAGGGTTTTCAACTTTCGAAAGCCGTGCCCGTGGTAATGGGCAGATGGGAATTTGTTAATGTACGGTTGTAGAGAACTTGACACTTAACTTAATTAAAATGCATCAACCGCGTGTGTAGTCGTGACGGTCTCTTCTCTGCGGAGTCCGGGAAGTGAACACGGTGTTGGAATTATGCTTGAACGTAAGTAGTTTCAGGATCACTTCTTCATCACTTCTAGTTCACGACCGTGTTTTGCTTCTCTTCTCGCTCTCATTTGCGTAAGTTAGCCACCATATATGCTAGTGATTGCTACAGCTCCACCTCACTACCTTTTCCTACCCATAAGCTTAAATAGTCTTGATCGCGAGGGTGTGAGATTGTTCAGTCCCCGTGACTCACAGATACTTTCAAAACCAGTTGTAGGTGCCGATGATACCCGTGCAGGTGACGCAACTGAGCTCAAGAAGGAGCTCGATGAAGATCGTGTGCGTTGAGTTGTTTCGTTTCCAGTTGTTCAGTATTGGAGCCCAGTCGGGGCGATCGGGGATCTGTAGCATTAGGGGTAGTCTTCCTTTATTTTGGTTCCGTAGTCAGACCTTGATTGTATCTGGATGATGTAATGCTTTATTCTTGTATTGTGTGAAGTGGCGACTGTAAGCCAACTCAGTACCTCTTTCTTATTCAGAACATGGGATGTGTAAAGATTACCCCTTTTGCGACATGCCTACAATGCGATTATGCCTCTAAGTCGTGCTCCGACACGTGGGAGATATAGCTACATCGTGGGTGTTACAAGTTGGTAATCAGAGCCTTCCCCGACTTAGGAGCCCCCTGCTTGATCGAATCGCTGGCGTTGTTGAGTCTAGAAAAATGTTTTGAGTCTTTTAGGATTATATATATCGGAGAGTAGGATTCGTTTTACTCCTCAGTCCCTTCGTCGCTCTGGTGAGGCATCCTGGCGTAGAGTTTTGACTATTCTCTCCTCAAATTTCACTAAAAATATTAGGATCACGCGGGTATCTTGGAATCGTTCCGATGGTTTTGTGACGAGAACATTGTCCTTGGTGCCTCCTGACATTTAGGGGTTGTGGCAGTGTCCCGGGGAGTTGAGCTCCGAGGTGTTGTCGTCACAATTGTATCATTGCAATTCTGGAATACCTGAGTTCACCGACATAGAAAATCTCTTTTATGCAGTTGTTGGTGAGATAACCTCGACGCCATCCAGTACTGGGGCGGGAGTTCGGGAGTATTGCCATAACTCGTATAACGGATGCTTTTCGAAGGTTGAGGTAAATGATTTCTGAAGGTTTCTTGGTTATGTGTTGAAGGATGGATACAGCTGGATGTAGGATTTGCTAGTTTGGGTGAGATATTATGCTTCCCCTGTATCCCCAACACCCGATTGCATAACCAGAAAATTTCGGGAGTTTATAAGTGGGAATTCAAGTAGCTCCTAGGATATCTTTCCAACAGATGTATGATATGAAATTGGGGTTCGACGTCTAGTGGTCCGCCTATCCACGGTTGGTTTTATAGTCGTCTTGTTGTGTCTTAAAGAGTCCTTGGCTATGCTGACTCGGGGACGCTTCGTATGTCATGTGCACTGCCTTGTACATGATGGTGGTGTACGATCAAGCCCATGTGGGCCCCACCATGAAAACTTCGGACGAAATCTCTATCATCTGTTTGTTCCGGCTTATTCTGCAAGCCAATCTTTGTTTTGTTTGAGTTGTGGTATTCGAGTTGCTTCGAAGTCAAATGTGGATTCCATACCTTTCCTAAGTGGTGTTCTCATATTTCTATGTGAATACTAATCCTTCTTGATCTTCGAGTTGCCATATCAATTTCTTCTAAACCGACGTGCTACTCTTCAAGTGGATCCAGTCATTTGAACATCCGCAAGACCAATTCTAAGTATTCTCAACGTTGTTCGTTTCATCCATCCCAAGTTGCCTTTGTTTTCCCGCCCTCCCACCCTTGTTTCTTCAAGGACTCAGATTTCTCAATCAACTATCCATTTTATTGATGGGAGGTCTCTTCATTATTTTCTTTCAATGTTTTACCCGGTGTTTCCTATGAAGATTCTAACGGAGCTTCAAGTTCATCATTCTTCGTTCTTTTTCTTCTCCGGTGAATTCAATTCAAGCCTTGTCGATCATATCATGTCCTCGTTTCAAATGTTTTCCCATGCCGGTGCACCTCTTTATCATTCACTTCTCGCTATTCTTTTGGTCCGGAGTACTGAAGATATCTCGAAGATTCGTGTTTCCACTCCGCTTTCATTCAAGCTCTTTTGAGGATGTTATCTCATTCAATCCATTTAATTCAACCGGCGCAATCTCTCTTTTAAATCATTTCAACGGTGTATCTTTTGAGTGGGCCCTAACCCACAGGTTTTTTCCCAGGATCTTACCTGACTCTTCTAATTTTCCCGAAGTTATTCTCAAATTCATTTCAAAGTCTGACGTAAGAATGAATTATCATCAGTCATATGTTCTTCTCTAAGATCTTTCAAATTCTTTTCGTCGTTGGATCAACCTTTCTAATTTCCATTCCGGAGTGCCTCAACAACTCAAGGTGGGGTTTCTCATCGTCATTCTCTGCATTTGAAGACCGAAGAAGTGTTTCCTCTAAATCTTGGTCCATTCTCTTGAAGATTCATGGTTCTAGCTTGTTGCCATCCTCTCATAATTGTTTTCGATTGTGAGAATTCTTTTCATCCTTCCGGAGCTATTCAGGAGTCTTTTCAGCTTGATTCTCTAAAGGCCATCATTTCAGATTATTCATTCTCAGCTTTCAACTATTGTTCTCCAAATCTTATCGGTGCATCATTCAAATATCCTCTAATCGGTTCATGATCTTTTCGTTCTCATGTATCTATTTTCCCTCAAGCATCTTCGTTCTTGTGCTAATTCTTCCCGGTGTTTCACTATCTTTTCCTTGATCGTTTTTAATTCTTATGGTGGTTCATTCAAGATTTCTTTTCCTTCTTTATCATATTAATTTATCCGTTGTCTCAATCCTACCGGTGGTTCGTTGAAGATTTTCTCAAGTTTGCGCTATATCTATTTTAATCCTTTCTACGAGAGTAAGTTGTATGCAATCCATTACTTGTCATCAATTTAATTGGTGAAGGATGCGCATAACATAAATCTTATTCTTGCTTCATCCAAGTGAGTGATTCATTCTTCCGGAGTTTGTTCACGATGAGTAAATTCTCTGTTCAAGTGAGTAACCTTTCATTTCTGGAGTTCCATGTCTTCCGCATTATCTCGTCGCGAAGCTCCATCTAAATCATCGCAAGGCTTCACCTTGTGTTTTCAACTTCTCTTTCCTTCCGTTTGATCATTCTTTTGTTACCGGAGTTCTTCATGGAGGTTCTACATGATGGTTCACCAAGGATTTAATCCCTTCTCGAAGTGTTCTTTGAGATTCTTTCCAGAGGAGTTCAATTATTCTTCATCGTGCATTCTGGAAGTGCAATTCTTTCTACCGTACCATTTGAGGTGGCGCTATGTCATTCTTCATAATTTGAGTTCATGTTTCATGATTCACATGTGGTCAAGAATGAGGTATCTTAAATCCATCAATCTCTTCATTGGAGTTATCTTGGATTATATTTCACCTAAAACCTTTCCTAAGGAATGTTGATATTATGGTGTTTATCAATGATCCAAGTTTTCCTCCTATTCTCGCGGTGAAAGAAGTTTTTCATCTCTTCGTCCATCTCAGATAATCAATCTTTTGGTAGTGGTTGGTTGTCACCTCATAATTTTGAGATGTCTCCTTAAGCCCACGAGGATCATATCCTTTCGTATTGATTTTCCAACAACTCCATTCAATCCTTCTTTTTAAGGATGCTTTCTTAAATTCATTCCAGGCAGAACTTGTTGTCTTCTTCTCTGTTCTTTTGGTTCCATTCTTATATTTGTTCCGGAGGCATTGTGATGTTCCTCTCTTCGACCCATCATCTTGTTTTGTCAAGATCTTGTTCAATTCCTTCCATTTACAGTCGGAATGCTACCTAAATTATATCATTCTTATTCCTTCTCTATCTTGTTTAACCGGAGTGTTGTGTCTATCATTCCTCTTCTAACCTGAGTCTCATCCAAGTGCTTTCATTTTGCCAAGTTCATATTATTGCCTTCCATTTCCAACCGGAGTGTTGTCATTATTGATCCTTATCGTTCCTTGTACATCTCGTTTCTACCGGAGTGCTTGCATATACTTCTTGTCCATTGCAACTTTTTTCTTATGTCTTTCAACCTACAAGGTTATGGTAATGTTCCTTGTTCCTCTTTTCTAACAGAGTGTTTTCAACTTTGTTCATCTTCGTGGTATTCTTTCTTTCAAGTTGTTCAACCTCTCCAAGTTCGTGGTTTCACTCGTTTGTCAAAGAAGCAACTTTGTTGTACCTTTTCTCTTCCTCTTCTGTTTCCCTCCGGTGCCATCCTAGATCTCGGGACGAGATCCTCTCGTAGTGGTGGAGTGTTGTAACGCCCTGAGACCGATGCGCCAGGTATCTTCCAGTTATTCGCCGTTGTTGCCTTGTCATTCGCTTGTGTGTTGCATCTTGTAATGTCATCTTGTGCATTGCATCATCATGTTTTCAAACTTGCATCCGTCCCAGCCTCCCCGTTCCTTCCGTTGTCCGTTCTGAGTCCAGACACCCTTGCACGCGCCCGCGGCACGTCTGAAATTTTATTTTATAAGTGACCGGAAAAGGTTCTCAGATTGGGTTGAAAGTTGGCGTGTGGTATTATTATAGTGTAGATAGACCGTCTGTCAAGTTTCATCGCATTCGGAGTTCGTTTGATATCCCAACCATTAAACTATAGCGGCATTATAGTCGGGCACACGTCGGACGTTTTCGGTCTCCAGAAATAGTCGCCGGGCCTCTCTCTCTTCTCTTCTCTCAGCCTGAGGCCTTTTGCACAGTCCACTACCTACCGCTAGGCCTAGTCTAAGCTCTCTCATCAGCCCGCGGCCCTCCTCGCGCGCGCGTCCGAGAGCTGTCCCGGACCCGAACCGAGCAGTCGTCACTGTTGGATCCGGATCATCCCCAAACATCTACAAAACATCTCTATTTTGTTAATTGGACTCCCTAGCTATTTATTCGCGATCGTCCAATTGCGATCGGAGGGACGAGGTAGCCCCTAACCTAATCTGTGATGTATATATACTCCACTCCTAGTCTATTTTGGACAAACCTAAAATATAGGGACTTGTCCCGTCGAGCCGCCGCCATCCACCTCGGGATCCCTCCGGATCCAATTCCACCAACCGAAGCCGCCTCCTCCTTCCTCGTTTTCCCCATCGGGCCAACCATCCCCTCTCCCTCGATTCACCCTTTCCCGCAGCTCCTCCCCAAGGCTTCCAGATCGAGCGAGCTCGATCTCCAGCAACAGCGCCTTGGTTGCCCGCAGCTCCGTCGCCGGCGGGAACGAGTCGCTCTGCCCCGTCAAGTTCCCGGCGCCTCAGCCTCACCCTCGCGACCCTGCCGCCTCCAGTGAACGTTGCTGGCGACCACCTGCAGCAGGACACTGCGCCCTTGCCTCTCCTTTCCTTGTCCTTCTCTCCTTCCTCTCTCACCTGTTCTCTCTGTTCGTGCAACAGAGAGCCCCGAGGAGTTTTGCGCCGACCAACCTCGCCTCCCGCACCCGGACGTTGTCATCCTCGAGCGCCAACTGGACCGCCTCCCTTCGTTCCTCGCCTCGAGCTGCTGCTGTATCCTCGCGTGGACCGCAGCCTCGCAAGTTCCGATGCCGGCGCCTCCTCTACATCGCGACCTGCGTGCCTCCTGCCTCCTCATCATCGCCAGGACCATCCCCACGCCGCCGCTTCATCGGAGAGACAACGCCGAGGCCGTCCTCTTCTTCTGATCTAGCGCCGCCCCAGGAGCTTTCCGCCTCTCCGTTCACGCCGCCGCGCCCCGCCATCTTCAGCCTCGTGCCGTCCGAGTCGCCGTCGCCGCTTGCCTTCTCTGGTGCCCTGCCTCGCCATTGCCTGTCGCGGTCTCTGCTTTCTTCTACAACGAGCAGGAGCTCGCTCATGTCTCACCTGCTCGCCGCCGTTCTGCTTCACGTCGTGCCCACTGCGCCCCTGTCGGGCTGCTCTGCTTCGCCTCTACTCGAGCAGGACGACCCCGCCCTGCGTCTCGTCTATACAGGCATGAGCGCACGAGCGCGTTGACCACGCTTGGTCTGCCTCGACCCGATCCAGCAAGCGGGGCGGCCTGCCCGGCCTCCTCCCTACCAACTGGGCCTCAGCCCACTAGGTGAGGCCACCCCCAGCGCCCACTGTCCTGTGCAGCCTGGTAGACCAGATTCGGCCTGGCTATTTTTTTTCCTGCTGACATTTTTCCTAATATCTAGTGCATTGCATTAGTACATAAGAATGTCATTTTCTTGCTGTGCTCATAATTAAATAACCATGCATCAGAATTAATTAAACTTTATATGTAAAATGCTTAGATTTGCATCTAGTTTAATAATATGCCACTTTCATCTATGTTATAAATGTTTAAAATGTTGTTTGTTTAAATTTGCTTAAACCACTTGCTAAAATGATTTAATTCATAACTATTTAACCGTAACTCAGTTTGTAACAAACTTCGTATGTAAATGGGGTGGAAAATGCATAGATTAACATGGTGTCATTACTTTGTATGTTTAACAACTCTAAAATCGTGTTTTGGGCAGATCAGTACCACACCTAAAATATGCACATGAGGAGTTCCCAGACTTGTTGTATGTTGTTCCGGCCTCATTTAATCTTGCCTAGTTAGGTAGTTTGCTTTTGCTTCACCTCTTGCCATGTTAATCAACATTTAATATTGTTGGATACTTCAACAAGATCGAACTAAATAACTTGAATGTGGTGTTTTGTCAATATGCAACTCGTTGCATATTGAGCTCCACTTAATTTGTAGGATTGTTTGTGCATTTTGCCATGCCATGCCTCATTAAACCGGTCATGCATCATACTTGGTTGTGCGTCATGCCATGTTTATGTGTTGGTTGTTTACTATGTTGTGTACTTCTTTCCGGTGTTGCTTCTTCGGGTTGGTTCCGATAACGTCGCGTTTGTGAGGATCCATTCGACTACGACCGTTTGTCTTCTTCATGGACTCGTTCTTCTCCCTTGCGGGATCTCAGGCAAGATGACCATACCCTCGAAATCACTCGTATCTTTGCTTGCTAGTTGCTCGCTCTATTGCTATGCCTATGCCGCGATACCTACCACATGCCTTATCATGCCTCCCATTTTGTCCTGCCAAGCCTCTAACCCACCTTGTCCTAGCAAACCGTTGTTTGGCTATGTTACCGTTGTGCTCAGCCCTGCTTATAGCGTTGTTAGTTGCAGGTGAAGATTGGAGTTTGTTCCATGTTGGAACATGGATATTTGTTGGGATATCACAATATATCTTATTTACTTAATGCATCTATATACTTGGTAAAGGGTGGAAGGCTCGGCCTTATGCCTGGTGTTTTGTTCCACTCTTGCCACCCTAGTTTCCATCATACCGGTGTTATGTTCCTTGATTTTGCGTTCCTTACACGGTTGGGTTATAATGGGAACCCCTTGACAGTTCGCCTGGAATAAAACTCCTCCAGCAAGGCCCAACCTTGGTTTTACCATTTGCCACCTAGCCTTTTTTCCCTTGGGTTCTGCTGACTCAAGGGTCATCATTATTTTAAACCCCCGGGCCAGTGCTCCTCTAAGTGTTGGTCCAACCTGTCAGCTGCCGGTGGCCACCAGGGGCAACTCTGGGCTGGCCTACCGGAACCTTGGACAATCCGGTGTGCCCTGAGAACGAGATATGTGCAGCTCCTATCGGGATTTTTCGGCAAATCCGGGTGGCTTTGCTGGTCTTGTTTTACCATTGTCGAAATGTCTTGTAACCGGGGTTTCGAGCCTGATCGGGTCTTCCTAGGAGAAGGAATATCCTTCGTTGACCGTGAGAGCTTGTGATGGGCTAAGTTGGGACACCCCTGCAAGGTTTTGAACTTTCGAAAGCCGTGCCCGCGGTTATGGGAAGATGGGAATTTGTTAATGTCCGGTTGTAGAGAACTTGACACTTAACTTAATTAAAATGCATCAACCGCGTGTGTAGACGTGATGGTCTCTTCTCGGTGGAATCCGGGAAGTGAACATGGTGTTGGAGTTATGCTTGAACGTAAGTAGTTTCAGGATCACTTCTTGATCACTTCTAGTTCACGACCGTGTTTTGCTTCTCTTCTCGCTCTCATTTGCGTAAGTTAGCCACCATATATGCTAGTGATTGTTGCAGCTCCACCTCACTACCTTTTCCTACCCATAAGCTTAAATAGTCTTGACTGCGAGGGTGTGAGATTGTTGAGTTCCCGTGACTCACAGATACTTCCAAAACCAGTTGCAGGTGCCGATGATACCCGTGCAGGTGACGCAACCGAGCTCAAGAAGGAGCTCGATGAAGATCGTGTGCGTTGAGTTGTTTCATTTCCAGTTGTTCAGTAGTGGAGCCCAGTCGGGGCGATCGGGGATCTATAGCATTAGGGGTAGTCTTCCTTTATTTTGGTTCCGTAGTCGGACCTTCATTGTATCTGGATGATGTAATTGTGTGAAGTGGCGATTGTAAGCCAACTCTGTACCTCTTTCTTATTCAGTACATGGGATGTGTAAAGATTACCCCTCTTGCGACATGCCTACAATGCGGTTATGCCTCTAAGTCGTGCTCCAACACATGGGAGATATAGCAGCATTGTGGGTGTTACATAGGGTTTAGCCATTACGATCTCGTGGTAGATCAACTCCTGTAACACTCATATTCATCAAGATCAATCAAGAAGGACGTAGGGTATTACCTCCATAGAGAGGGCCCGAACCTGGGTAAACATCGTGTCCCCTGTCTCCTGTTACCATCGATCCTAGACGCATAGTTCGGGACCCCTACCCGAGATCCGCCGGTTTTGACACCGACATTGGTGCTTTCATTGAGAGTTCCACTTTGCTGTCAACGAAGGTTCAATGGCCCCTTCAATCGTCTATGGTGACGCTATCCAAGGAGAAACCTTCCTCCTCAGACAGATTTTCGTGTTCGGCGGCTTCGTACTGCGGGCCAACTCGCTTGGCCATCTGGAGTAGATCGATATCTACGCCCCCGGCCACCAGGTCATATTTGGAAGCTTGAACTACGTCGAGGATATCCGTGAAGACTTGATCTTCAATGGATTTGAGACCGCAGTGATCGCTCCCCCTCGCCCCGATGAATGTGACTTAAATCTGTCATCGGATCACATCCAGGAGATGGTCCCTATTGCTGCAACGGTCTTAGAACTGGAGCAGATCGTGCCATCCAAGACCACAAAGTCCATGGCATTGGAGCCGCACACGGACTCGGCACCATGCAATATTTGCGTCAACGGAATTTCGGACTCGTTTCCGGCTATAAGTTCCGAACCTTGCGCACCCTCGGACACTGAGTTGGATCGGTTATCAATCATCGAGTTCAGCGCCGCAGATGTCTTCCAACACTCACCCTTTAGCGACGTGTTGATTTCATTGAAAAACCTGTCCCCAATGGGGGACTCATGGCCGAACTATGTTCGGTTCGAGCTAGAGGCTGATAATGGAGAATTTCGCTTCCCACCCGCCACCCACTTCATAGCCACTGTCGAGGACTTAACCTACATGCCCGCTCATGGCCCCATAGACATTAACGGTATAGACGACGATGCTGATAAGGAGCAAGGCCAAGACCCACCAGTCATCAGGTGCGAGATGGCCACCCCTTCACATGACGTGTACATGACCGATACACTTAAAAAGCCTAGTGACAAAGACAAGGGAGATCCATTTAAAACTCCTGAGTCATAGTCTAAGTTCCGGCGCCCCAAACGCTGCCCCAAGTCACGCTGCAACAACAATGGCACTAGAGAAAATAGTACTTCGGACGGCGCCGAAAGCAATGAAGACCCTGTGGGAGCAACATCCGAGTAGGAGGAACAGCAAAACGGGCAAGCCAGCCCCGACGAACAGGCCCTGCCCAGCGACGGTTCGGAGGACGACAACTACCTTCCGCTCTTCGAAGATGAGGTAAGCCTTGGCGACAAAGACTTCATCGTACCTGAAGAGCCCCTTAAACAGGAGCGCTTCAAGCGCAGGCTGATAGCTATGGCAAGGAGCCTGAAAAAGAAGCAGCAGCAGCTTCAAGCTGACCAAGACCTACTCAACGATAGATGGACCGAAGTCCTGGTCACCGAAGAATACGGCCTTAGTAGCCTAGACAAAGGCTACCCAAAGTACAGATTGCTATACCAGTCCGATGAAGGGGCGTTGGAGCCCATACCATCGTCACACAATGCGGCAGGTCGCCGGCAACTCTATCCGGATAAAGAGACAACTCAAGCCGAACACCCGAACACCCCACCTCACCGCAAAGGAAGGAACAACGCAGGTCACGATTACCCAGATGACCTGCAGAGAGACTTAGACAATAGATCAGGACACGCAAGACCAATCTACGGATCGTGAAAGCATGCTTCGACATGCGACGACGGCTACTTATTCGGACGTGTCAAACCTCGCCATGCCCGAGCCGAAAACCGCAAAGGGACTCCTTCGGAGTTACATCGCAGTGTGGCCCAGCATAGGGCGCCGCACACCCGCTTGGCTTCACTAATGAAGTAATGGATCATGAATTCCCCGAAGGATTCAAACCCGTCAATATTGAATCATACGACGGGGCAACTGATCCCACGGTATGGATAGAAGATTTCATCCTCCACATCCATATGGCCCGTGGGGATGACCTCCACGCCATTAAATACCTCCCACTAAAACTAAAAGGGCCATCTCGGTACTGGTTAAACAGCCTTCCTAAAAATTCCATAGGCAGCTAGGAGGACTTGGAAGAGGCCTTCCTCGATAACTTCTGAGGAACATATGCCCGGCCACCGGATGCCGATGACCTAAGTCAAATTGTCCAACAACCCGGAGAATCAGCCATGGAGCTCTGGACTCGGTTCTTAGTCAAAAAGAACCAAATCGTCGACTGTCCGGACGCAGAAGCCCTTGCGGCTTTCAGACACAGCGTCCGGGACGAATGGCTTGCACGCCACCTCGGCCAAGAAGGACCTAAATCCATGACAGCCCTCACTGCTCTGATGACCCACTTTTGCGCGGGAGAAGACAGCTGGCTCGCTCGTAGAAGCAATAGCGCCAGCATCCAGGGCACCTCCGAAATCCAAGACGGCAACGGCAAGCCACGAGGAAGTAACAACAACAGTCGCAATGACAATGAAAGATCAGGCGACACGGCGATCAACGCCAGATTCAGCAACCCCAAGCCCAGTCAGCGAAAGAAGCCATTCAAGGTGAATCGAGACGAACCATCCAACCTGGACAGGATATTGGGCCGACCATGCCAGATTCATGGCCACCCCGATAAACTAGCTAATCATACCAACAAAAACTGCTGGGTCTTTAAACATGCCGACAAGCTCAACACCGAACATAGGGGGAGGCGGACGCCAAGCGACAGGGATGACGGAAAGGTTCACCAACGAAACACTGGGGGTCAGAAGAAATCTCCACCCCAAGGATCATCTACTCCTAGAACGAAAATAGCAACCCGGCTTCCGCCGCCCACTCCATACACCTACAAAATTTGTACCGCGCATACATCATTACGCACTCAAGATACCATGGGCATTGGCGGAAGCACAATACGGACAAGCCTGCAAGCACTCCAGTAACTTTCTTTTATTACTTATTTTTTATTTTCGCTATCCTTTAAAAATAGGTGACGAACAGGATAAACATCTGAAACTGGCTCTATCAGAGTCTGGATCCGTACACTCACCCAAGGGGCTATTTCCATTAAGGATTCCCCCACCGAGGACTGGCGGCGCAGACGTGCGACACGAGGTCCAAAATGACTTTTTGTAGACCGCACTCCCTATTTCTTGAGCCTGTACTATGCATGTTCCTCCGCCTCCAACCCCGAGCATGTCAAATAGCCGGGCGGATATATATGTATAGGATAGCACTATTCTAATCCCAGGATTAGAATAACTATATGGATCACGGTGCCCCTATATATGGTCCGATGGACATGTACCGGAACCGACGCACTGAATCCAAACCCACCTACCCCACTACGGTACCTCTCCCCAACTCCCCCGATCCACCCGCTGCCCACCACATCCTCCCGATCCACCGTCGCCGCCTACCCCGGCTCCTTCAGGCGCACCGCCGCCCCCGCCTTCTCCTGGCCACCGACCGCCTCCTCCCGGCACGCCACCGCCCCGCCTTGCCTTCTCCCGGCGCGCCTCCGCCCCGCCCCGCCTTGCTTTCTCCCGGAGCGCCTCCGCCCCACCCCGCCTCCCCCCGACGCACTGCCTCCGCCTCCTCCTGGCACCTCCGCCCCTACCTCCTCCTGGCGCCTCCACCCCTGCCTCCTCCTAGCCCGTGCCTTTTCCATGCCGACCGCCTCCTTCTCCCTGCTCCACTATGCGTCACCGTCGCCGCCCAGGCGCGACCTCGATCCGGCGGCACCGTCGCCCACTACTACCAAGACCCCGGCCCACCGCCGTCCACCAGAACGACCCGACCTTCCATCTGCTCCGGCGCGGCCTGCCCTCTCCTCAGGCGTACCCTCCTCCAGCGCTCCTGCTTCGTCGGCACAGACACGGAGACCAGCACGTGTCTTCTTCTTGTTGTTGTTTCATATTGATGTTGTTGTTTCGATTCCTGATGTTCTTCTTGTTGTTCATCTAGTTTGTCAACAAAAAGAGAGTGATTAAAAATGGATGTTAAATCCCTAAAAAAGTATGACTGGAACAAAAATATTTTTCTGCTGACCCGGTAAACAGCCTTGCCAATCTGGATTTGTATGCTGCTGCATCCCTTGTAGGATTTATATTGCCAAAAACAAATATGCACATGTTTATGTGAAAGGAAAGTAATTATGTGTCGTGAAGTTCGTGTATTGCTACCGAGGAAGAACTCATATGCATCTCTCTCCCATGTGTTTTGTAACATATATTTTTCAATTCTTTTCGGCAAAACAATTCTTTTCAATTCTTTTCTGGAACACAAACACTCTCAAAAAGGAAAGCTATGGGTTTGTGGTTCCATTCCGAATTATTGAGCTAATTAACGGAGGCTATGTGTCGGAGAGCAAAAAGTGTATTACTTGGTTTCATGGCGAATTAGTTAGTGTATATTGTTGTTTTTGCCAAAGTTTCAAAAATGTTGTGTCTGGGAAGGTCAAGTTTGAGAAAGTACATTAATTGTTGTAAAAAAAGTTTGAATGTTTGTAAAAAAAATCAGCCTTATCCATGTGAAAAAACTGATTTTGATGGTACAATGCTTGCTGATGTGTTGGTTGTGCATGTAGCACGCGAAGTGTATGTGCTTTGTTGTGTGTAATTTTCTTGATTCTCAGTAGCACGCGAAGTTCATGTTTCAGAAATTTCGAAGTTCACGTGTACCACGTACAGAAG
Source organism: Triticum urartu (assembly GCF_003073215.2). Classification (NCBI taxonomy): domain Eukaryota; kingdom Viridiplantae; phylum Streptophyta; class Magnoliopsida; order Poales; family Poaceae; genus Triticum; species Triticum urartu. The sequence goes on from NC_053025.1 coordinate 412,469,728, forward strand.
AAAAATGATCAAATGAAAAAAGCGACCGCCAAGGCCATTTCATCGAAAAAGCAAAAAATGCATAAAATATCGCAACAAAATTCTATAAGAAGTTCAAATTAAAAAACCGAAGCAGGTCAACGTTAAAAAAATAAAGTTTTTAATACCTAAAAGACAAATTTGAAGTTCAAAAAATTTGAGCAAAGAAGTTAAAAAAAGTTGTTCAAAAATCTTTATAACGGATTTCCCCGTTTGTAAATAAATCAGAGAAGTTCAAATTAAAAAGAGTAGCATTTCAAAAAGATTGTATAGAAACTGATTTTCCCCATTGTATAAAAACTAGAAGTTCAAATTAAAATAACGACGCGATATCATTGTTTATATAAAAAAACATTTTCCCTGTTACTAACCAATAAAACTAAGAAGTTCAAATTTTAAAAGTGGTGAAGTTCGATGTTTATAAAAAAATCGGATTTTTCACAGTATTAAAAAAACCAAGAAGTTAAATTTTTTAAAACATAGAAGTTCAAAAAACTTGATTTTCCTCATTACTAAAGAATAAAACTAAGAAGTTCAAATTAAAATAACAGAGAAGTTCAAGTACTGCAAGAAATGCATTTCAGGTGAGAAAAAAGTATAGAAAAATAAAAGCTTAAAAAAGTTTGTTGAAAGAAGTTGAAGTGCTCTGTCCGGGGAAGTTCAAAAATGCTTGCGAGAGAGGTTCACCTTGTATTTCCATGTTCGATTTTTTTCGTATAAAAATCGAATACAATTCTTTACTCAAAATATGAAAAGATGAAGTTCAAATTGAAATAACAGAGAAGTTCGTAGTTTATCAAAACATAGGATTTACCTGTTAGAAAATAAAAAACACAAGCTATTTTTTGCACTTTTAAAAACAACTCATATACGAAAAAAAATGGTTGCTAGAAGTTCAAGTGCTCGGCGAGGAAAAGTTTAAAAAATTCTTGTGAGAGAGCTTCACCGTGTATTTAGATGTCGAATATACAAAAAATATATGTTGTTTTTTGTGTTTTCAAATAATTCTCTCAAACCAGAGAGAAGTTCAGAGTGATAACGATCGGAAGTTCATGTACAACATGGTGTGTATTTCATATAATAAAAATACAATAAAGTGAAACTAAGTGAAGTTCAAACAGACATGTCCTAGAAGTTCAACTACTTCACGCGGTGCAAAAAACAACACGTCAAAAAATAGCACGTCAAAAACAGAGTGAAGTTCAAACAAACATGCCCCAGAAGTTCAACTACTTCACACAGTGCATTTTCATTCGCGATGAACGCATAAATCATGATCTCGCCATTTTTTAATTTACCTCAAAACGACAGGAATATCATTTGTGTATGTTCAAGTCCTCGGTCAGAGAAAGTTAAAAAAATTATTGTGAGAGACGTTTGTACAAAAGAAATATTATTTGTGTAACACTAACGAATGGATGAGAAAATTACAAACAAAAATACGTCACAGAAGTTCAACGTGAAAACATCAGGAAGTTCAACTACTACGCTGAATGAATTTTAGATGAAAAACTTTTAAAATCATCGCGAGTATGAAAGGATGATCAACATGGGAAACTTGCGTGCTTACAGCAGCTTTCCATCGGTATATCACCTGCTCAATTCCGGTGAATGGATGGAGAGTTACGAGCAGTGGATGGAGACCTACGAGCAAAAAAATCACGTGAAAAACAGAGTGAAGTTCATGTACACGCGTCGAGAAGTTCAGGTTCTTCATGTGGTGCATTTTCGAAGAAGCTATTTCGCGATAAAGGCAGAACACATGATCCTGCTGTTTTCGAAATTGCTTTAAAACGGCTAGGAATCAGAGAAAACCATCAACATGAAAAAGTTTCGCATTTTCCGTAGCTTTTCAGCGGTATATTATTTGCCCCATTCCGATAAAGTTTGTAGAAATTACGGCGAGAATACGTTTTTCGCCATTTTCAAAATTGACTTAAAACCGTAATGAATTAGGAGAAACAATATATACAAAAAAGTTTCGAATTTCTTCAAGCTTTCCAACACCATATCATTTTCTGCATTCGGACGTACGGTTAAAAAATTAGCTCGAAAATACGAACTCGGTGGAGCTTGTACCGTTTTCTAAATTACTTTCAAACCATTCAAAATTAGAAAACAAATTTAACATAAAATAGTAGCGAATTTTCATAAGCTTTCCAACGCCATATTATTTGCCTCAATTGGATTAGCCGTTTAGAAATGGCGTCAAAAATATGAACTCGGGTGTTCGGTTTACGAAATGGCGTCAAAAATATGAACTCTTTAACCGTAGGGAATTAGAGAAAACTTTCAACATGTGGAAGGAGCGGTTTTGCAGCAGCTTTCCAACGCCATATTATTTGCCTCATTCCAATAAACAGTTTAGAAATGCGATCGAAAATATGATTCACGTTTTTTGTATGAAGAAAAAACGGTTTTCAAAACTGCTCTTAAACCGCTTACATTTTGCCAGAAAATTAACTTGGGTCATGATACTGATGTCCATAGCTATCCAACGGTATATCGCAAGCCCCATTTGGACACCTTTTAGCTGAAGTTCAACCTAGTACTCGGGGAAGGTCAGGCGCGTTACTTGGGAAGTTCATGTTGTGATCAGAATATTATTCTGATCCCGTGATCAGAATAGTGTTTATGTATATATATATATATCATAAGTAATCATTGGCATATTGCTCAGTTACCAGTAAACAATATCCGAACTAATCATTTGTATTGTTTTCCCGATAAATATGGCCCCTATGGTTATTTCACATAAATACCTTGGCATAACCTGCCAGGGGCTTAGTGTGGGAATAAATGAGTTGCCAGAAGAAGTCCAAATAGCTCTATAGCATACTTCGGCATCGCAAGTTTGGCCTTATATGCATCAGCTCCGAATCATTGTCTTGGGTCAATAGTTGGGTTGCCCGGCTCATGTGCTTGCTACCCTACGTTCCGCTCTATCGGCTAGGGTAGTAAATGGAGAACTACTACGATTGTGCCCTGGTCTAAACCGGATGAGCACCTCAGTAGAGAAAGCCGAAAACTGACTGTCATGATGCGGCGTGAGCTGGTCAACCACTTGACGACTTATTGGAATCTTTAGCGATTCTCCGTGTCACACGAGGGGTCTTTTTCAAATCAAATATGTAAGGCACCATACGCCGTATACATACCAGCACTACAGGAATCCGCTATTTTGCCGTCTGCCACGGCGGACGGCAAAGGCATGAATGGCGGACGGCAAAGAGAGCGGACGGCAATAATTACGCTGTCAGTCCGTTAAGTGGCTAACGGCAGGCCTTTGCCGTCCGCCGCTGACAGCAAAATTTCTAGTGTCTTTGCCGTCCGTCGTATGATGTCATCTACACGTCACTACATGGCAGGTTCTTTGCCGTCTGCCACTGATGGCAAAGTCTTTGCCGTCTGCCACTGTAGGCAAACTGACCAAATGGGTCAGCTCCCAGGAAGCACAGCTGGATGCACACGTGTCTTCTTTGCCGTCCGCGGCAGACGGCAAAGAGCCCGTTGCCGTCGGTGGCAGACGGCAAAGAGCCTGCTTATTGGCTCTTTTATCTGTTTTTTATTAAATCCAACAATTTTCATCACAAATATATATGACATATATAGATATATTTCAAAAGGCCATTACAGAGCAAACATATAAGATATCCAACACATAACTTCATCATCCAACCATATATATTACATGCATAGTTCCATCATACATAACAAGTTCAACATAGAGGCATCCAACCATATATATTACAATAGTTTCATCCAACAATACATGCATAGTTCAACGATACAAAAGAAACAGAGAAAGGGATAAGGAGCACTCCATCTATGCAAGCTTTCGTCAAGTGAATGAAATCTGCAAAATGAAAAATAAGAGTTAGAACAAGAAGAGTAGAACAAGAAGAAGACTAGAACAAGAAGAGTATGTCATTTATGAGCTAACTTACGTGAAATGGATCATATATGAGCTAACTAAGTTGAAATGGGTCGTTTATGAGCTAGCTAAGGTGAAATGGATCATTTATGAGCTAACTTAGTTGAAATGGGTCGTTTATGAGCTAACTAAGGTCAAATGGATCGTTTTTGAGGTAACTAAGGTGAAATGGATCGTTTTTTAGCTAACTAAGGTCAAATGGATCATTTATGAGCTAACTTAGTTGAAATGGATCGTTTTTGAGCTAACTTAGGTGAAATGGATCATTTATGAGCTAATTTAGTTGAAATGGATCTTTTGAGCTAACTTAGGTGAAATGGATCATTTAAGAGCTAATTTAGGTGAAATGGATCGTTTTTTAGCTAACTTGGTGAAATGGATCGTTTATGAGCTAAATTAGTTGAAATGGATCGTTTATGAGATAACCTAGGTAAGATGGGTCATTTTGGAGTTAACCTAGGTGAAATGGGTCATTGTAAAGCTAAGTAGGTAAAATGGGTCATTTTTGAGCTAGCTTGGATGAACTGGATCATTTATAAGCTAACCTAGGTAAAATGGGTCATTTTAGAGCTAACTTAGGTAAAATGGATCGTCTATGAGCTAACTAAGCTAATTATGCAATTTTTGACATAAGTAAGCTAAGTACAGAGCGTTTTAGAGCTAACTTAGGTAAAATGGATGGTTTTGGAGGTCAGTAAGCTTATTAAGTCATTTTGGAGGAGAAGAAGCTAAGTCTAGGTCATTATGGTAAGCATTGGAGGAAATAAAGCTAAGTCTAGGTCTTTATGCATGTGTTAAGCAAAACACTAATAAACTTACCAAGATCCAGGAGGTGTAGGAGCGGGGTGGCTCGTGTCGGTAGATGGAGAAGGATCGTGCGATGCTTGTCTGGAGTTACGCTGCACCAAAGATCATTTCCAATGTCTTGTTAGCATGATGACACTCAAATGTTAAGACTAGCAAGTAATGTCCATTCAACTAAAACTCACCGTGGTCCCAGGAGCAATCACTGGCATCGGCGGAGCGGTCTGACCTGTCTTCTCGCACACAGACTGCACATTTGGTTTTGACGACTCAGTCATACTAGTTAGTAATGAGACAAACACTACATGAATGTTTTGGCTAATCTGCAGAAGAAACTTACCACAAGGAGCTCGTACATGGCCCTTGCCTGCATGTCATTCCGTGCCCTCTCCTCCTCCATCATCTTTGTCGTCCTCTCCTCCAACTCCCGCTGCCTCTCCGCCGCCTCTGCCAGAAGTTTCTCCGTTCTATCTCTCTCACTCTGTATAGCAGCCTGCAACACCACTCACATGACCATTTATAATCATTGATGGAAGCGCACACAATGTAATTAATGGAGAAAGATAACTGAGTACATATCACTAACCTTGATGGCGAGTTGCACTGGCCGTTCACGAGGCCTTATCTCAGGAGCGGAGCTCGACTGGCGCGCCTTGATCTCCGGGAGAGTGCTAGGATAACGGATAAGTCCATCTCCAATGGCTATGGAGCCATGGGACCTCCCGCCACCAGATATCATCACCAGCTCTGGATCAATGGGACCCTGGCTTGGGTTAAAGTCCTCCCCTTTCCTCGCCTTCCCCTCATCTCTATATCTCACGAGCTTGTTGTGGGAGGAGATGTTGGTGAAGTTGTTTGCATCATCGAGGTCAGACTAAGAGAAAGCCTTGACTTTCTTGAAAGAGGCAGTGTGGGCCATGGCATACAGGTCGTACACCTCTGGCACCTTATCCGCCTTATTGTAGCGTGCCTGAAAGAGAGAAACAATGAAAATTAGTAATTAAAGGGCTCAAGCTAGCATGATGAATGAATTGCATGAATCATGAAGCAAACCACATACCCAGTTGCGCCCGAACTGATATAAGTTGGAGCTGCCTTGATGGTGTGGCACACCTTCCATTTGGGCACGTTTGTCCTTGGCCTCGTTGTGGAGGGCTAGCCATTGTTTTGAGCACCACTCATCGACCAACACCTCCCAACAATCCATCCGATCCGCACACCATCTCGGAGGCGCCTAAGTTAGCAAATAGAAACTTGAGCGCTACGGCTAATAATTACTAAATGAAGGAACTTAAGTAGAGAAGGCCTTAAGAATTACCTTCATGTACTGCTCCTTACTCAGGAACTTATCGCGGCACGCCGGCTTGGTCTTCTTGATACCACACAAGGCGTAGTAGTCTCGAACAGCCTGCACCCGAGCCTCGTGCCGTAAGTTCTGGAGTAGGCGCTTGCAGACGTTCTCGATAACATGTGCCGCGTCCTCCTCGTATCCCTCCTCACACCTGTAGAATGTCTGCAATCAAATGAGACAATATTGATTAGTACAATTAATAACTATCTAGTTGAAGATTTTTAAATGTGTAAAGGAGAAATTACCCAGAACTTTCTGATCACCATGTCTGCCCTCGTGTCGCACATGACACCATCGATAATCTCATCCGGCGGGGCCGGGGCAGCCACGTAGTGCTCCCAGCTCAATCCAAGCTCTGGAAGCCGACCCTCACCAGGCAACGTGACAAACCCTGGGAAGTTTTGCCGGCAAAGAACTCCAAGGATGGAGTTGGGCCGGCGGACACTATGATGGTGGTCCCAACCCCTGCAGCATGACAAGGCCAACGCATTAGTTATTTGAAGAAACGTGAATGCAGAAGGTACAAAAATATTAAATGCACTTACGTACCTCTCCCCATCAGGGAAAATCAACCACCTCTGCTCGTGGGTCACCGGCACGGACGGGAGCCGTGTAGCACCACGCTGGTAGACGTTGCCCCCCTCCTCCCCCTCCTCATTAGTCGGCTCCCCGCCATCATCAGCATGGCCACTCGGCTCCCCGCCATGCTCAGGCTGACCCGGCCAGGTACCCCATCCAGATGTGTGCTCCTCCAGGGTCTCGTGGGCCGAAGGCCCGTCGACCCGAGGCTCGTGGGCCGAAGACTCGTGGACCGGAGGCTCGTGGACCGGAGTCCGTGCAGCCTCCTCCTCAGACGAGTCCACCCTAGCAGTCACGTGCTTGGGTGAAACAGCTGGGGGCAGTGGTGAGGAAGGCGCCGTACGAGTCACCCTACCTCCTCTCCCGCGACCACGTGCTCCAACTCCTCTCTTCTTCTTACCTCATCCCCTGCTGGGCACCGCGGTCGACGAAGAAGGGCCCGGCGGTGTCGCCATACTGTCCAGCAACGCTCGGCGGAGAGGTGCGTGTGGAATGGAAGACCTCGCACCACGCGCCGACGAAGAAGGGGCCTCGGCGCGCTCCCGACCAGCGCCCATCATCTTTCAACACCTGCCATGACAAAGAATAAACGAAATTAGTACAACATAAAAAAAGTACCGACATGAATAATAATATGTATATCACTTAAGTGTATCATCATCAAGTACAACATAAAAAAATTGAATACCTGACACTACTAATAATCTCGATCAGTATCATCAATAAATGCATAATCATCATCATCACTATAATCAATGATGGGCTCATATGGTTCATTGGCATCAACATGTGCAAGGCCACCTTGACGTAATCGGTCAAGCATTGACAGGTCATCCGCAGCAGTAACCTCTTCTTGTTCCGGCTCTTCTTGTTCCTCCTCTGGGGTGATGTCGGATTCATTGTCGCTGTCTACTTCAATGTTTTGGGGTGAAGTATAGCGGTTCTTGAAACGCTTTTTGGAAAGACGTGTCTCTTGGAAGAATTCTCCTTCATATGTGTCTGGGTTAATGTGAGGTTCATAATCCTCTTCCTTTGGGGGAGAAAGTCTAGCACGTGGCGGCACTTCATAAATGACATCCCAACCTTTCAGATTTGGATTAGTTTGGCAGGCCCACGGTAGATAGAATACTTGGGTCGCCTGTTGAGCCATAATATAGACATCAGGAACATCTAAATGAGTGCTTTGGTTGATTTCAACTAGCCCTATATGTTCATGAGTCCTTCTAGTCTCCTTCGGCTGAAACCAATAACATTTGAAGACTACGACATTTGGTGGGTTTTCACCATAGATCAGAAGTTCATAAATTGCTTCAACTCTCCCATAATACTCGGTACCTCCTTCGCCGATAGCAGATACACAACAATTTGTAGACTTACGGTCGGCCATAGATAGCTCTTTGCCATAGGTACGAAAGCGATACCCGTTGATGTCGTACTTGTCAAATGAACGGACCTTATAGTCAAAACCATTAGCGACTTGTCTCAATTCGGCGTCCATAGACTCTGAATTAGCCTACAAGTTTAATATGAAAGGATTGTTGAATTATGCACAAATTAGCGAATGAAATGAAATTGTCTAATAGAAATTACCGTTTGTTTGAACCAAGAGATGAAACCGGGATAGCCACCTCCTTGCTTTGCGAGAAGCTCATACTCTTCGACGGAATCCTTTTGGATCTCCGCTCCATACGAGAATATGGTGACGTATCGACTGTATGACATATCCAGGAATAAGAGTAGTTCAAAGGAAATAGAAGTTGCGAAACAATGTACCGAGAACTTACTCGATGTACGGCCGCACTTCTATCAGGTTGTTGAAGATATACAACGAAATGGTCCACCATTCTTCGTTATCCAAAGATACTGGATGTGAAACACTAGCTGGTGCGAGATTCCCTTTGAATAGGCTGAGGTTGGATCCACCCTTTTTAGGCTCGTCAGCATTGTACCGAGGCTTCGGATTATGCAAATGACGATTTTTGGCTTCGTAATGCGCTGTTACGAAGTTTGCCGCCTCCTCTGTGATGAATGCCTTAGCCATCGATGCTTCAATTCTACGTTTATTTTTACATTTTTCTCGAAGCGTCTTCTGCATCCTCTCAGTTGGGTAGCACCAACGATTTTGCACGGGCCCCCCCAATCTTGCCTCGGTCGGGAGATGCAAAATCAAATGCTGCATTGGATTAAAGAAGCCCGGTGGAAAGATCTTCTCTAACTTGCATATCAACTCCGGCGCCAACTCTTCCATTTCTTCTAGCACGCCAGGCGATAGTTCTTTCGCACAAAGAACACGGAAGAAATAGCTGAGTTCTGCCAGTACTAGCCATTCATCCTCAGGGATGAAGCCACGCAACATCACCGGCATTACCCGCTCAATCCATATGTGCCAATCATGACTCTTGAGACCAAATATCTTCAGTTTATCAAGATTCGCTCCCCTCTTTAGATTCACTGCATACCCATCGGGGAACATCAACTGCTGTTGCACCCACAAGAGAATTTCCCTCATAGCTGGCCTTCCAAGATTGAACCATGTCTTTGGCTTCGTCTAGTTCTGCTTTCCTTTCGGTTCTTTCATGTTTTGTAATGGCCTATCACATAGCGCCTCCAGATCGACTCTAGCCTTAGTATTATCCTTTGACTTCCCATCTATGCCGAACAATGTACCAAAAAGTGCCTCGGCGATATTCTTCTCAGTGTGTATCACGTCGATGTTGTGTGGGCAAAGGAGGTCTTTGAAGTAAGGCAGATCCCATAAGCATGTTTTGTGAGTCCACGCGTGCTTAGTATTATACCCCTTGAAGTACCCTGGACGTTGTGGATCTGGCTCGAGAGCGTTTAACTGATCCAGGGTCTGTTGGCCTGTCAATGCAGGTGGTGCAGAGTTTTTGACAACTCTACCCCTGATGAAGTTCTTCTTGTCTTTCCTGAACTTATGGCGAGGATCCAGGAACTGTCTATGCATGTCGAAGCAAGAAAACTTGCGACTGGCCTGAAGCCAACGAAACTCAAGAGCTCCCTTGCATGTGGGGCACGGGAACCTTCCATGCACACACCAGCCAATGAATAGCGCATACGCCGGCAAGTCATGCGTCGAGTACATGTACCAGACACGCATTATGAAGTTCCGTTTGCTAAAGGCGTCGTATGTCTTGAACCCATTATCCCAGGCTTCTTGCAATTCGTCCTTAAGCGGCTGCATGTACACATTCATATTTTTGCCCGGATAGTTGGGTCCTGGAATTATCAACGTCAGGAAAATGTTCTTTCTTTGCATAATCTGTCCGGGGGGGAGATTGAGTGGAAAGAAAAATACGGGCCAACAACTGTATTGGGCTGCCGTCATACCAAACACACTGAACCCATCCGTGCTGATGCCGACTCGAGGATGCCTCGGATCTGCCGCTTTGTCAGCATGTAATTCATCAAACTTTTTCCACGCAACACCATCCGATGTGTGTACCATCATCAGATTCCCATCTGCATCTAGTTCGGTTCTTTTGCCTGTTTTGTGCCATGTCATCTGTCTGGCCGTCTCTTCGACCATGAAAAGACGTTGAAGTCTTGGTACGATTGGCATATACTGAAGAACACTAACGGGGATTTTGGTCTGTGTCTTCTCACCCATACCGTTGTCTACCACAATATACCTGGAAGACTTGCAAATGGGACAATAGTTCAAGTCCGCATAGTCAAGCCTAAATAAGGCACATCCTTTCTCACAAGCATGTATCTTTTCATAGGGCATCTTCAGTGCACGGAGGATTTTGTCCGACTGGTACAGGTTTGCAGGCATTACATGGCCTTTGGGTAGAAAGCGTCCAAATACTGTCATAATTGCGTCATAGCATTCTCTGCCCAAGTTGAACTGAGCCTTCAGAGCCATTACTTGTGAGATGGCATCCAACTGACAAAGCTCAGTGTGCTCGTGGAGCGGACGTTTCGAAGACTCCAACATTTCATTGAAGGCCTTTGCAGATTCCTCCATCTCCTCGTCCGAATCCCGAGCATCATCATAGCCTTGCACCATGTTTTCCATCCCGGTACCATGCTCGTCGGTGCGACGACGATCCACCTCAGCTCGGTCACGTTGGGCAGACTCACCATGAAATGTCCACACCGTATAATCGGGGCGTAAAACCACTCTTCTGCAGGTGTTTGCCCATTTCAGCCTCTGTCTTCTTTTCCCAATTGCCGCACCGGAAACAGGGGCACCAGGTTTTCTTTTGGCCATTTGCAAATGCGGCTTGCACATACCCCTTGTTTTTGTGAACCATTCAGCGCTCCATTTGTTCTGACCAGTGTGACCGTATACATCCACGCACGGTCACTCATCTTGACTTTCAGAGCTACTGGACACACAACAATTATATATGTAATTCACCATGTATATATTCATCAGTTGATCTACTTTGTCAATTTTATTACGTCCATGCAACCTACACTCTAATAGGTAATGATAGGTCCTAATCCCACCCGTGTATGTGTAGATTGGGTTCATTTTCCCATGCTATGCTCCGGATCCGACGCAAAATTTCGGCAGCACCTCCCCGCTGTTCTCCTGATACACGTCTCTGCAATAAACAGAGAGGATGTGTACCCGGAGAACAACAGGGGAGGCACTGACGAAATATATGCGTCGGATCCGGAGCAAAGCATATGGGAAAAACGAACCCAATCTACACATACTCGGGCTGTCCATGGATAGCGTTGGACAATTCGAAAGAATCAAGGTTATAAATATGCAAATGCATGCATATTTATAACTATGACGCTTTCGAACGGGAGACACATATTGGTTACGCATACTGATGATTCAAGACACATATATAGCTAGCTATCAAGTTTCATCGGAATAGATCAAATAATTAATGGGGGAGGAGGACTTGTCATTTGTGCTCACCCACGAACGAAGGGGCAGAGCTCGTCAAACGCACGACGAGGTCGTCGAACACCAAACCTCGCAGCGATGAAACAACTGCACATTTAAAACTACACGATCAACACAATTATATATGATGTTTTTCATAACAAAATCGAAAAATATATGACCTAACTAATAATTCACAAATATATGACCCCGTCGGCCTCTGGAAGGCCAAAGAACACCTTTTCGGGAGGTGTCGGTGGTCGGGGTGTCCTGTCGGTGTCGGGGTGCCGTGTCGGGGTCGGTGCTGTTTCGGGGTCGGGGGTCGGGGTGTCGTGTCGATGTCGGTGTAGTGCCGTGTCGGTGTCGGGGTGTTGTTTCGGGGTCGGGGTGTGGTGTCGGGGTCAGGGTGTCGGGTCAGGCTCGGGGTCGGGGTGTCGGGTCAGGCTCGGGGGGTCGGGGTGTCGTGGTCGGGGTGTCGGGGTCGGGGTCGGGGCGGTCGGGGTGGGGTCGGGGTGGGGTGTCGGGTCGGGGTCTCGGGGTCGGGGTGGGGTGGGTCGGGTCGGGGTAAGGGTGGGTGTGGTGTCAGGGTGTCGGTGTCGGGGTGTCGGTGTCGGGGTCGGGGTCTCGGGGTCGGGGTGTCAGGTCGGGGTGCCGGGTCGGGGTCGGGGTGCCGTGTCGGTGTCGGGGTAAGGGTGGGTGTGGTGTCAGGGTGTCGGTGTCGGGGTGTCGGTGTCGGGGTCGGGGTCTCGGGGTCGGGGTGTCAGGTCGGGGTGCCGGGTCGGGGTCGGGGTGCCGTGTCGGTGTCGGGGTAAGGGTGGGTGTGGTGTCAGGGTGTCGGTGTCGGGGGTCGGGGTCGGGGTCGGAGGTCTACGGTGTCGGGGTCGGGTTTTAGGGGGGGGTGTCGTGTCGGGGGTGCCGGGTCGGGCGGGGTGCGTGTCGGTGTCGGGGTGCCGTGTTCGGGTCGGGGTTTTTCCCTCTTTTTTCTTTTCTTTCTTCTTCCTATTCTTCCTTTTCTTCCTTTTCTTCTTTTCTTCCCTTCTTCTTCTTCTTCTTCTTCTTCCTCCTTTCCTTTTTCCTCTTCTTCTTCTCCTCCTCTCTTCTTTTTTCTTCTTCCTCTCTTTCTTTTTTCTTCTCCTCCTCCTTCTTCTTCCCTTTCCTTTTTCCTCTTCTCTCCTCCTCCTCTTCCTCTCTTTTCTTCTTCTTCTTCTTCTTTCCCTCAAACTAAAACTAAACTAAAACTAAACTAAAACAATAAACTAAATATAAAACTAAAACTAAATCTAAAACTAAACATAAACCTAAAACTAATAAAACAGAAAGAAAAAGGAAAAAACTAAATCTAAAACTAAAAACTAAACTAAACTAAACCTAAAAACTAAAACTAAAAAGGAAAAAACCAGAAAAAACAGAAAAAAGGAGGGGGGCTCACCTGGGGCAGGGCCGGTGGAGGAGGGGGGCGGGGCGGTGGAGGAGGCCCCCGGTGGAGGAGCTGGCCGGGGCGCGGGGCGGTGGGGGCCGGGCCCGGGGCGGGGGGGCGGGGGCGGCGGGGGGGGGGGCGGGGGGGGGGGGGGGGGGGCGGCGGGGGGGGGGCGGCGGCGGGGGGCGGGCGGTGGGGGTGGGAAGTGGTGGCGGGGCGCGTCGGCGAGGAGAGAACAGAGAGTAACGGGGGGGGGGTACGGGCCGTTAGGTAGTGTCCTCTTTGCCGTCCGCCTCTCTTTGCCGTCCGCCCTTTTGCCTCTTTGCCGTCTGCTGGCAGACGGCAAAGAGGTGGGCCGTTAAGTTTTTTCCAAACGGGCGGGGGGTGGGGGCCACCTCTCTCTTTGCCGTCTGCCAGCGGACGGCAAAGATTCTTTGCCGTCTGCTGGCAGACGGCAAAGAGCTCGCGGACGGCAAAGAGCTTCTTTGCCGTCTGCCATTTCTTTGCCGTCTGCTTTTGGGTAGCTGATGGCAAAGAGCTTCTTTGCCGTCCGCTAGCTGACGGCAAAGAGCTGGCAGATGGCAAATGAGCTGATTCCAGTAGTGCAGGGGCTATGTCGTAGCCCCACCATAAAAATCCTATGGCTAAATGAAAGTGTTAACGCCTTATAGTCCGATTGCCTGGTTCGCCGCATTATCACCTCCTTCATGGACCAAGACGTTGGATAAAGAGTGACTAAATGCGTTTCGAAGACTCCAACATTTCATTGAAGGCCTTTGCAGATTCCTCCATCTCCTCGTCCGAATCCCGAGCATCATCATAGCCTTGCACCATGTTTTCCATCCCGGTACCATGCTCGTCGGTGCGACGACGATCCACCTCAGCTCGGTCACGTTGGGCAGACTCACCATGAAATGTCCACACCGTATAATCGGTCGTAAAACCACTCTTCTGCAGGTGTTTGCCCATTTCAGCCTCTGTCTTCTTTTCCCAATTGCCGCACCGGAAACAGGGGCACCATGTTTTCTTTTGGCCATTTTCAAATGCGGCTTGCACAAACCCCTTAGTTTTTGTGAACCATTCAGCGCTCCATTTGTTCTGACCAGTGTGACCGGTATACATCCAAGCACGGTCACTCATCTTGACTTTCAGAGCTACTGGACACACAACAATTATATATGTAATTCACCATGTATATATTCATCAGTTGAACTACTTTGTCAATTTTATTACGTCCATGCAACCTACACTCTAATAGGTAATGATAGGTCCTAATCCCACCCGTGTATGTGTAGATTGGGTTCATTTTCCCATGCTATGCTCCGGATCCGACGCAAAAATTTCGGCAGCACCTCCCCGCTGTTCTCCTGATACACGTCTCTGCAATAAACAGAGAGGATGTGTACCCGAAGAACAACAGGGGAGGCACTGACGAAATATATGCGTCGGATCCGGAGCAAAGCATATGAGAAAACGAACCCAATCTACACATACTCGGGCTGTCCATGGATAGCGTTGGACAATTCGAAAGAATCAAGGTTATAAATATGCAAATGCATGCATATTTATAACTATGACGCTTTCGAACAGGAGACACATATTGGTTACGCATACTGATGATTCAAGACACATATATAGCTAGCTATCAAGTTTCATCGGAATAGATCAAATAATTAATGGGGGAGGAGGACTTGTCATTTGTGCTCACCCACGAACGAAGGGGCAGAGGTCGTCAAACGCACGACGAGGTCATCGAACACCAAACCTCGCAGCGATGAAACAACTACACATTTAAAACTACACGATCAACACAATTATATATGATGTTTTTCATAACAAAATCAAAAAATATATGACCTAACTAATAATTCACAAATATATGACCCCGTCGGCCTCTGGAAGGCCAAAGAACACCTTTTCGGGAGGTGTCGGTGGTCGGGGTGTCCTGTCGGTGTCGGGGTGCCGTGTCGGGGTCCGGCTGCTGTTTCGGGGTCGAGGGGTCGGGGTGTCGTGTCGATGTCAGGGTAGTGCCGTGTCGGTGTCAGGGTGTTGTTTCGGGGTCGGGATGTGGTGTCGGCGTCAGGGCGTCGGGTCAGGCTCAGGGTCGGGGTGTCGGGTCAGGCTCGGGGGGTCGGTGTGTCGGGGTCGGGGTGTCGGGTCAGGCTCGGGGTCAGGGTGTCGGGGTCGTGGTCGGGGTCGGGGTTGGGGTGTCGGGGTCGGGGTCTCGGGGTCGGGGTGTCGGGGGTGCGGGGTCCGGGGTCGGGGTGTCGTGTCGGGCTCGGGTCGGGGTCGGGTCGGGTTCTGGTGGGTGCCGGGGGTCGGGGTCGGGTCGTGTCGGTGTCGGGGCGTGGGTGGGTGGTTCCGGTGTGGGTGGTCGTGCGGTGTCGGGGTCGGGGGTCTTCGTAGTGGTCGGGGTGTCGGGTCTGGGTCGGAGGTCTACGGGTCGGGTGTCGGGTTGCGGTCCTGGTCGGCGGTGCTGTGGTGTCGGTCAGGCTGCGGGCGGGGTCTCGGGTCGGGGGTGTCTGGTCGAGGGTGCCGGGTTTTCGGGGTCGGGTGCCGTGTGGGTCGGTTCGGGGTAAGGGTGGTGTGGTGTCAGGGTGTCGGGTTGGGTGTCGTGTCGGTGTCGGGGTCTGGGGTTGTTCGGGGTGGTGGTGGGTCGGGTGTTCGGGGTAGTGCCGTGTCGGTCGGGGTGGTTTCGGGGTCGGGGTGCGTGTCGGGGTCAGGGTGTCGGGTCAGGCTCGGGGTCGGGGTGTCGGTCAGGCTCGGGGGTCGGGGTGTCGGGTCGAGTGTCGGGTGTCGGGTCCAGTGTCGGGGTCGGGGTCGGGGTCGGTCGGGGTCGGGGTGCGTGGGTGTCGGGGTCGGGGTGTCGGTCAGGCCGGGTCGGGGTCGGGTCGGGTGCGGTCGGGGTCGGGGTCGGGTCGGGGTGTCGGGGTCGGGGCTCGGGGTTCGGGTGTCTGGTCGGGGTGCCGGGTCGGGGTCGGGGTGCCGTGTCGGTGTCGGGGTGTGGGTGTCGGTGTGGGGTGTCGTGTCGGTGTCGGGGTCGGGGTCGTGTCGGGGTGTCGGTCGGGGTCGGGGTGTCGGGGTCGGGGTCGGGGTGTCGGGTCGGTGTCGGGTCGGGGTCTCGGGGTCGGGTGTCTGTCGGGGTGCCGGGTCGGGGTGGGGGTGCCGTGTCGGGTCGGGGTGGTGGGTGTGGGTGTCGGGTGTCGGTGTTGGGTGTCGGTGTCGGGTCGGGGGTGGTCGGGGTGGTGCGGGGTCGGGGTCTCGGGGTCGGGGTGTCGGGTCGGGGTGCCGGGTCGGGTCGGGGTGCCGTGTCGGGGTCGGGGTGTCGGGTCAGGCGGGTCGGGGTGTCGGGGTCGGGTCGGGGTCGGGGTCGGGTCGGGGTGTGGGTCGGGGTCTAGGGGTCGGTGTCGTGTCGGGGTGCCGGGTCGGGGTCGGGGTGCCGTGTCGGGTCGGGGTTTTTCCTCTTTTTTCCTTTCTTCTTCTTCCTATTCTTCCTTTTCTTCCTTTCTTCCTTTTCTTCCTTCTTCTTCTCTTCTTCTTCTTCTTCTTCTTCTTCTTCTTCTTTCCTCCTTTCCTTTCCTCTTCTTCTTCTCCTCCTCTCCTCTTTTTTCTTCTTCTTCTTCCTCTTCTTCTTTTTTCTTCTCCTCCTCCTCTCTTCTTCTTCCTTTCCTTTTTCCTCTTCTTCTTCTCCTCCTCTCCTCTTTTTCTCTTCTTCTTCTTCTTTCCTCAAACTAAACTAAACCTAAAACTAAACCTAAAACTAAAACTAAAACTAAAACTAAATCTAAACTAAACATAAACCTAAAACTAATAAAAAAAAGGAAAAAACTAAATCTAAAACCTAAAACTAAACTAAAACTAAACCTAAAACTAAAACTAAAAAAAAAAAAAAAACAGAAAAAAACAGAAAAAAGGAGGGGGGCTCACCTGGGGCAGGGCCGGTGGAGGAGGGGGGCGGTGAGGAGGCGGTGGAGGAGCTGGCCGGGGCGGCGGGGCGGGGCGGCGGGGGGCCGGGCCCGGGGCGGTGGGGCGCGGGGCGCGGCCGGGGCGGCGGGGGGCGGGCGGGGGCGCCGGGCGGGGGGCGGCGGGGGCGGGGCGCGGCGGGGCGGCGGCGGCGGGGGGTGGGAAGTGGTGGCGGGGGCGAGGAGAGAACAGAGAGACGGGGCGGGGGGTACGGGCCGTTAGGTAGTGTCCTCTTTGCCGTCCGCCTCTCTTTGCCGTCCGCCCTTTTGCCTCTTTGCCGTCTGCTGGCAGACGGCAAAGAGGTGGGCCGTTAAGTTTTTTTCCAAATGGGCGGGGGGTGGGGGCCACCTCTCTTTGCCGTCTGCCAGCGGACGGCAAAGATTCTTTGCCGTCTGCTGGTAGACGGCAAAGAGCTCGCGGACGGCAAAGAGCTTCTTTGCCGTCTGCCATTTCTTTGCCGTCTGCTTTTGGGTAGCTGATGGCAAAGAGCTTCTTTGCCGTCCGCTAGCTGACGGCAAAGAGCTGGCAGATGGCAAATGAGCTGATTCCAGTAGTGCAGGGGCTATGTCGTAGCCCCACCATAAAAATCCTATGGCTAAATGAAAGTGTTAACGCCTTATAGTCCGATTGCCTGGTTCGCCGCATTATCACCTCCTTCATGGACCAAGACGTTGGATAAAGAGTGACTAAATGCTTTTCCGAACACCCCCGTACTTCCTACGAGGGGGCTGAAGCCGACGACTGGAAAACTTTCAGATTATATCAAAATGGCTGCACAGGAGGAATTCAAGCTTTCAAGCAAAACATAAATAGATTAACTATAAAATTGTCTTTTACAGTTTTCATACACCTCACTCGAACATTATGGCTTTTGAGCACTGACCCTCTATAAAGCGGGCGGCCTCTAGGATGTCTTCAAAATAATGCTCTGGTTCCAGATGGTCCTTGCCTTTGGGTGGACCCTTCGTCGCAACATCGATGGCCTTCATCTTCCCCCAGAACGTCTTGACTCGGGAAAAAGCCATCCGTGCACCCTCAATGCACGTTGACCGCTTCACAGCGTCGATACGCGGCACCGCGTCAACAAGCCTTTGCACCAAACCGAAATAGCTATTCGGAACAGGCTCGGTTGGCCACAACCGGATTATGACATCCTTCATGGCAGCGCTGGATATCCTATGAAGTTCGGCCCATTGGGACATCTGTTCATTGAGCAACAGAGGGCGCTTTGATGCACCAAACTATGACCAAAAAAGCTTCTCCATTGCATATCCATCTCGCGCTTGGTATACTGTGCCGCATCGGCAGAACTCTTCGGCAGTCCAAGAGCCCGTCCGGAGAACTCCATACTTGGTTAAGCTGGGTATAGTTCGGGTCACCGAACTTAGTTTGCAGCAGAAAGGGCTTTCCAGCCGCAATCTCCCTCGCATGTCGAACCTCCTCACGGGCTGCTCTACATTCCGACCGCACTTCTCTCGCCTCTTGTAAGGCCTTGTCTAGATCAGCCATTAAGGCTTTACTCTCCTTCTCCAGAAATTCACAGCGGCCGGTAGCATTCTCCAGTTCGAGCGTCATCGTAGATATCTTCTCCTCATCCTGGCGCAGTGTAGTTTGTTCGGCTTTTAATTCAGTCGATGCCTTTTCGGCAGCAGCATTGCTATGCTGGGCCTGCTCCTTGGCCCGGGCCAGCTCCGCTTGAAGAACTTCAACGGCGGCAGCACCATCTGCAGTTAAATCTCAGCATCATGCTTATACCACAAAAATGTATGAGGATTGCCTCGAATTCATACCTTGTGACTCGTCCAGACGCATATTGATTAAAGCAAGATCATCCCCTGCCACATCAAGCTTCCGCTGCAAATCGGCAATCTCCATAGTCCGGGAAGTGGCCAAGGGGGAAGCAGCCTGTGTTTAAAGTTCATCAGGTTAGTCCTCAAACGATCCTTTTCGATCATCCATTTGTTTCCCAGTGGAAGCCAACCCGAGTATCAGGGGCTACTACCTATACACAGGCGCATCTTTGCAAATGAAACATAGCTGAAAACATTATGTCACAAACCTCGAAGCCCTTCAGTAGGCTCATGAAGGCTTCACTTAATCCGCTCTTCGCGGACGAAATCTTCACAATCACTATACCCATCAAGGTACGTTGTTCCCCGAGACAGATGCTTTCCGCAACATGTCCCGCAATATATCTGGAGTCTCTGGGTTCCCCGAAGCTGCTCCAGGAGCACAATCATCCTTTGAAGGAATCTGCTCACTCGTCTCCAGAATCATTGTCGGTTGCGAACCAGTCAGTCCGGGACCTTTGTTATCATCATCCCCGGAATCCCGGATGGTCGGTGCTCCACCTTCGGGTACTGCCTCTTCTGTCCCCTGTGTAACTTGTTGGTCAAAAGGGACCCTCTGCAATGACACTTCAGAGTCATCCGCCTTGTCAGGCGAGGAGGTTGGAGGAGGCGTCTCGCACTCCATCATCTTTAGGAGGAGACTCCCCGAAGAAGAGGATCGCCCAGAAAAACTCGATGCCGACCTGTAAAAATGCATGAATGTGTTACGTATATCTTCGGTAACAACAATAGAGTGCGACGCTATCAAAGTACTCCGGATTCTCTTATGGTTTGGCCAAGGGCTTGTCCCCTTGTTGGAGCTGTTTAACAGCGTCACTTTCCAAACCCAGGGCGCTCGACGGTGGCATCTTGCCCTTCTTGGAAGACCGCCCCTCCCAATCTTCGGAGGCGGCCCTTTTTCTCCTACTTGGAGAAGGGATACTGGGTCCCTTTTCACCTCTGTCTTCGGGCGAGGGAAGGTTGATTTCTCCGAACTCAGTGTCTGATTTATCTCCGGAACCAAGGTCATATTGGGCCTTCTCACACTCCCCTGCCGGTGCCTGGTATGGCGCCGAGGCCAACATCCTTGTTAACACAGGAGTAGTTGAGTCTTCGGGAAGGGGAGCCGGACACCTAACTAGTTCCACCTTCTTTATCCAGCCCTGAAAAAGGATGATACTGTTGGTATCTTGCCACTGGGTATCTGACTATAAGGTATTCGGTAAACAGGTACTTACCGGGGTATCCGGATGGTTACAGTCTAGGTCGACATCTTCGGCAGTGTCTAGCCATTGCCTTCGTTTCCCGAAGTATAATCTCCACATTCCTTCGTGCGTTGTGCCGAAGAAGTACTGAAGAGTCCGCGGCCCTTCTGGATTGAACTCCCATAGGTGGAGAGGTCGTCGCTGGCACGACAGGGTCCGACGAACTAGCATTACTTGAACGACGTTGGCTATGTCAATGTCCCTCTCAATGAGGCTTCGGATGCGACTCTGCAGAGTTCGCACATCATTTGTTGATCCCCAATCTATCCCCTTGTTAATCCATGATGCAAGCTAAGTTGGGGGGCTGGATCGAAATGCGGGCGCAGTTGCCCACTTGGAGCTGTGGGGCTCGGTAATATAGAACCACCCCTGCTGCCACAGATCGAAAGACTTGGCGAAGGATCCTTTCAGCCAAACGGTGATGGCAAGCTTGCTCACTGTAGCGCCGCCGCACTCGGCTTTCTCTCCCTCTACCATTTGCGGCTTCACATCGAAGGTCTCGAGCCACAAGCCGAAGTGCGGAGTAGTTCGGAGGAAGGCTTCACACGTGGCGATGAACGCTGAGATAAGAAGAATAGAGTCTGGGGCCAGATCGTGAAAATCTAGCTCGTAATAGAACATGAGCCCTCGGACGAAGGGGTTAAGTGCAAACCCTAACCCGCGGAGGAACTGGGACACGAACATGACCCTCTCGCCGGATCTGGGGGTGGGAATAACCTGCCCCTCGGCAGGAAGCCAGTGACGGATTTCTGCGGTCAGGTATCTCGCCGCCCGAAGCTTTGCGATATCTTCCTCGGTGACAGAAGAAGCTACCCACCAGCCTTGACGGCTGGATCCGGATATGATTGGGGCTTGTGGCGACGGAAACCCGGGTGTTGGAACTCAGGGTTGCAGGGGTCGAGGAAGAGGCAAGCGTAGAAGAAAAAGATGGGTATGTACCCCTATATAAAGGCTGCAAATATCAAATGTCTCCTCTTGGGCCTCAAAAACTTGCTTGTTTCCAAGGAGTTGTACCCCAGCGACGGTTGGGTTACCCACGTCCAGGTTGACAGGAATCCCTTAAAAAAGGAGGAGGTACGATCTCCGCTTGGATAAGACGCGTCAATAAAGCCACGTCTTGGGACGTGGGGCGACGGGCCGGCTAAAACGGTTCGCAAGTAGTGGCCGGGCAGGCGTGGTGTCATATTACCAAAAAGTGGTCGATGAGTTGAACTCGTAAAGTATTATGTCCTCTGCAGTTGTGTATATAAGTCTGGATACAATCATCACATCTGAAGATCAACTGGGAGTTCGGAAGGGGGGACCCGCCTTGCAATGCCGAAGACAATCTGCGGGCCGGACTCATCATTGAAGCCAGGTTAAGGGGCTACTGAGGGAGTGCTGGACTAAGGGGTCCTCGGGCGTCCGGCTTGTTATCCTTGGGTCGGACTGATGGGTTGTGAAGACATGAAGGCCTAAGACTGTACCTGTGTCCGGATTGGACTCTCCTTGGCGTGGAAGGCAAGCTTGGCGACCGACTATGAAGATTGCTTCTTATGTAACCGACTCTATGTAACCCTAGATTCCCTCCCCGGTGTCTATATAAACCGGAGGAGTTAGTCCGGAAAGGATATTCATTACCATAGTCAAACAGGCTAGGCTTCTAGGGTTTAGCCATTACGATCTCATGGTAGATCAACTCTTGTAACACTCATATTCATCAAGATCAATCAAGCAGGACGTAGGGTATTACCTCCATAGAGAGGGCCCGAACTTGGGTAAACATCGTGTCCCCTGTCTCCTGTTACCATTGATAATAGACGCACAGTTCGGGACCCCCTACCCGAGATCCGCCGGTTTTGACACCGACACTCACCTCCTCCTCGGAAGGTGGAATATAATTACTATCCTCCGAGTCTTCGTTTATAGCCTGGTCATCAGGCTAATTTGCCCATCTTCCTGATCGTCCTATTTGGAGGTTGGCTCGACGGGGTATTCTTGGTCTTCGGCATCGTCCGGAGTGTTGTTCTCTCCGGTGCCAGTATTGCTATCTTTTCCACGGCGTGATTTAGAGCGGCGCCGCTGACGTCAGCGCTTTGGTTGAGTCTCAGGAGGTATATCCTCAACTGGATTTTTCTCGTTATCGTTGTTACCCTCTTTGGGTGTATCCACCATATACACGTCATACGAAGAGGTGTCCATCCATCGTCCAGTAAACAGCGTGTTTTGTGCCTGCTCTTCTCTAGCATCGTCGTCCATACCGTCGATGACTTCAGAGCCGTAATCGAGCATGTCGGTTAAGTCCTCGATGGTGGCTATGAAATGGATGGTGGGTGGGACATAAAATTCCCCACTCTCAGCCCCTAGTCTGGGCTGGGCGTAGTTCAGACGTTGCTCCTCTGTAATGACGAGAGATCGCATTAAGTCCAGAGCCTCGCTTAAAGGCGAGGTTCGGTCAGGAGAAGAGAGTTCGTGGAGTGCGGCGAGAAGAGAACTCTTTGGCTGAGCTCACACGATGATGACTCCGAGGGTTCGGGGCCAGTGTTTGGAGTGGAGTCCAGCTTCATGATGATTCCCAGTGATACTGCTTCCTCCGGCTCTCCCGTACTCGGCTTAATAGCCGCAGAGAGTCCGGCGGGCTCGGGAATCCCGTCTTCGAACCTAGAGACGTGCTTTGGATTTAAGGCCATAGCGGAGGTTGGAGTTGCGAACCCTTGGAAGATCAAGTCTCCTCGAATATCAGTGACATAATCTAGATTTCCAAAACTAATCTGGTGACCTGGGGCATAGCTGTCGATCTGCTCTAGATGGCCAAGCGAGTTCGCCCGCAGTGCGAAGCCGCCGAACACAAAGATCTAGCCGGGGAGAAATACCTCCCTCAGGGCAGCTTTGTTGTAGATGAATGATGGAGCCATCAAACCTTCTGGCGACAACACAGCAGAACTCTCGATGAAAGCACCAATGTCGATGTCAAAACTGGTAGATCTAGGGTAGGGGGTCCCGAACTGTGCGTCTGAGGATTGATGGTAACAAGAGACAAGGGACACGATGTTTTACGCAGGTTCGGGCCCTCTTGATGGAGGTAATACCCTACGTCCTCCTTGATTGACTTTGATGAGTATAGGGGTTACAAGAGTTGATCTACCACGAGATCGTAATGGATAAACCCTAACTGTCTAGCATGTATGATTATGATTACCTCTACGGACTAAACCCTTCGGGTTATATAGATACCGGCGGGGGCTAGGGTTGTACAAAGTCGGTTTACAGAGAAAGGAATATTCACATCCGCACGCTAATCTTGCCTTCCACGCCAAGGAGAGTCCCATCCGGACATGAGAGGAAGTCTTCTGTCTTGTATCTCCATGGCCCATCAGTCCGGGCCACGTCACATAGCCCGGACGCCTGAGGACCCCTTAATCCAGGACTCCCTCATAAGGGAAGGGGAATAGTGAAATGACTCCGTTGTCTGCCTATATTACACTCAAAATGCAATTGCCCTGCACGCTTGCATCTCCTCTCCCCTTTCCCTCTACCTCGATCCCCTGCCTGCAGTGATAGGGTTCCTCCAACGAGCCGTCGCCATTGGCACCTTATTCCCCCTCCCCTCCTCCTAGACTGTGGCACTACTAGGGAAAACCCTAGTAGTAGCGCTTGAAATATGCATAGCAGTAGCGCTGGGTCCAGCGCTACAGCTAACTAGTAACAGTAGCGCTCGAAAGGGAGCACTACTGTTATACCTAGTTAGCAGTAGTGCTTTCCTTTGGACAGCACTATTGCTACTTGTAAGTAGCAGTAGCACTTGTTCTAAAAAGCGTTGCTTCTAAATTTTCCTGTATTTTTAAAAATACAGCTTATTTTCATTGTGTGGTTTTATATACAGTACTTTCATCATATGATTTTATGACCATGATTACTTATTATATATAACAATGGGTGAAATGAACGTGGTGTAGATTCAAGTGGAGGCAACATGTGGTGCATGTCGAAAGTACTACTCTAATCCAAACTTTATCTAGTTTGGATTAGTAGTACTTTCGATGTGCACCACATGTTGGCTTCACTTGAATCTAATCCAGGTTCATTTCACCCACTATTATATATAATAAGTAAACATGCTCATATAACAACTTAGCATCATGCATCATCGATCATAATAATAAATAACTCATCATTGGTATCATAATAACAAGTCATACTCATCATCATCGATCATACAACTTCTACTCGATACCACATCATCAGCATAGTCATCTAACCAATCCTACTTAGTTGTTCTTACCACATGATCATGAGTATTATTAACTAGGACCTACTACCTTCTCTTAGGTAAAATAGCATAAAACAAGATAGGCCCTGACTCTCCATTATGGAGAATGGAGATTATCCTGTCTTCAATTCTTGCCTTTCGCACAATGTTGCTTCCAAGTACCTCCTTACGACTGTCCATACATTTTTTCCATTCTTTGATTTTCATGTCTCCACTTCTTTTAGAAAGCCAATATGGACAGGTGAGATTCGTAGGATGACCTGGCCGTATGTTCAAAACATTAAGGTGACCATTCTAATACATTAGATGAGGCACACAATAATTCGGGATTTTCTGTTGAAAAACATAGTAATAACTTCGTAGTTAGCAATGTAGTTAAGTTTTAAAAGAATTTATGCAAAAGATGCACGGATGTCGTAATACTAAAAAAATCTTACCATGGCATCTCCATGGATGTTACCATAGTTCAACACGTGCACTAGTGGCACGTATTGACCATAATGTGGAGGAGTTTTATAATAGATATTGTAATTCTCAAGATCTGTACAAAATGCGACCAGATGATTTTTTTCCTGATAAGTTAACTCAGAGCCATCGGTGTAGTAGGTTCTGTCTACCATGTTCCGCACATTGTTTGAACAATGAAAATAAGTTGTCAATGGAAATAAGCTGTCAACTATTTTGAAATGAACAATATAAATTAGTTAAGAACTATGTTTGAGAAACTCACATAGCGGTAGAATTGGAAGCGTATCAACAAGGACCCCAATGTCCATATTGTCTTGGTCGATATTCGGATCACCAAGATCCATGGTGACAAGCATACCCTCATAAAAATCATACATCTTGCAAAGTGCTTCCCAATTTTTGCAACCAAAATGGGTTACACTCTCAGAATTATACAGATTTACTTCAAAATCCATATCATGATGGGTCCTTAGGTGAATTTTCTTTGTTTCAAAATTTTGCATGGTCTTCAAAACCCATCCTCGCCAAGACATAGCGTCTTGCATGGCATGGGATAAGCTACTCGAATTGTAAACAATGAAAATTACACATTGAAATAGTTGAAGTCATGCTTAATTATGAAAAAACACTTTTCGTTGTTGCGTACCATTTCAACATCGAAGGTCTCCTGGAGCTTAATGCTGAAGCGCCGATCTTCGTCCAGGTGAGGCCTGTCGCACAGACCTCGGTCGTCATTGCACCAGCTGCACTCCCCCGGGAGACTTTTGTTGTCCGATGACGACATTTCCTACGTTCATAATTCAAAGATTAAACTTGTACCATTCAATATATGTACTATAAAAATTAAATTGAATCATTATTATTCATCACGGGTTGATTATCGGTCTACCGAGTCTATATGGTGGAGAATCTCCCTCACTAATTCCTCTCTGATATTTGCGACCGTCGGTGATGGTTGTTACTCCTCCTTCCCCTAGTGCATAACAATGGTCTAGCACAAGGAGAAGAAGGAGAAACGACCCCCATGACAACAGTCGGGATTCTTGGTCCTCTATCATATATGGTGGATACACTCCCTCATAGATTTTTCGACTGTTGGTGATGGTCGTTATTCCTCCTTCCCTAGTGCATAACAAAGGTCTAGCACAAGCAGAAGAAGGAAAAACGACCCCCATGACAACAGTCGGGCATCTTCATCCTCTCTCATATATGGTGGATACACTCCCTCACTGATTTTTCAACCTTCGGTGATGGAGCCTCGATAGACTTAAAGTCAACCCGAAATGTCGTTTAATTGTTTTTCTAGAAAATCCAAGCCACTCGATATATCATGCATATTCTAGCACAAGTCATGCCACAATTCACGGAAAAATCCAGCATGACCTTTGCTAAAAAAAAAGGACAAATCGAGCGCCTGAAATTTGCCGCCACGGAAAGTAATCAACACTCCGGCAAAACATAGGTCACTCGGAGGTGTAACCTGCAAACATGGCTGGACACTTGGGCAAGCACATATCCTATTTGAGCAACACAAGATATACATGTTTATATCTACATCATATGAGCATTCAAACTTGATGGAGTAGTTTTCCAATTTGAGCATTCAATAAGCAAAACCAAATCATAAAATAAATTAGTATACAAATTAGCATTCATTCAATAAGCAAAACTAAACCATCTCTTTTGTCCGTACATCGTCGAATATTATCACTAATAGATCTCGAATAGTATCATACATATAACATCACTAATAAAGCTAAAACCGTAGCGAACGACGGGTATCAGCACGGGCGGTGGACACCCAAAGAGAAGGAACCATCACAGGATCATATAAAATCGTGAAGCTCACCTGGTATGGAGGGCGCGTGTATGATGTGGTACACCAAAACATCATCTTCGAGGCACAGCTAAAGTACGGCGACGCGTTGGATCTTTCCAGTGGCACGCTCCGTGTACTCTGCGTCAAGACCGGTGACCTTCATCTCCACCTTTTGGAGGGAGTTGGATACATTGTTGATCCGCTTCCAAACAACCCTTGGGTGGTCGGTGACTATGGCAACTATGCTCAACGAGCCTTTGATGAGGACATGTTGGACGCTAAAAACCTGCATCTCGATCTCTTTTGCCATTTGGAACAGCTGGACCAGAGGGCTATGGTTTGGAGAATTAGGATTAGATGGCTAGTAGAGCCCACTTTATATCGTCGATTTCAGGTAAGGCACTCGATCAAGCCTATACATCCGGGAATTTAGCTCCAAACCAAAGACGACTTGCGTTGCTGCATTTCTTGGGCCGGGGCTTTACTTGATTTTGGCGAAAGAAAGGCCGTCATTAGACTTTATCTTTCCACGGTGAACTCCTTTGTTGTTGAAAATCGGCTGGCTGGATTGACCTTTGGGGCAATGAAATTCGATTTCGTTCATGTCGGCGGTTGGCAAAACGGCCCTGAGATCCGGGACTGGTAAAACATGGGTGCCTAATTTGCTTTTCCGTGCTCCGCCTTAGTGTGGACGCCAAACAGGTGGCACGAAATGCTCGTTCAACGGACGGAGACATACCACCGCCTCCTCCTGCAAACGAGCAAGTTCTAAGCTTTATCGATCTTCTCCGGCTCACGAAACTCTGGTCTAATGCCCGCCTTTAGAAAGGACCTGTTTCTTCCTATTATTCATATCCGCTAGGGGTACGAAGGAGAAGGAGACCGGATGCGTAAAGAAGATGATTATTTATAGGGGCTTCAGAATTACTCCAGGAGGATGTGAAGAGGTTAAATCAATGTGAATGCAGTGTGGTTTGGATGCAAATGAAGATGAAGGAGTAGTGAAGAAGCCGACGAAAAGCGGTTGCTGATGGAGAAGTAAATGGGAGAAGTGGCCTGTAGGCATTGATTACACGGCTAGGTAGACTAAACGAAAAGGCTACGTGGGTAGACTGAGGAGTGGGGCATGTCCTTGTACGTGCCCATCCTTCAAGCGCTACATGTGTCCCTTTTTTTGAACATCGCTACATGTGTCCCTGTACGGGAGTACTACTCATGTTCCTACTACTCCTACTACTAGTAGTAGTACAACTGTGGTACACTTGATGGTCAAAATACTATTATTCATCCGGTCCTCACAGTGAAATGACAAGACCCTGCGTCCGAGGTGACACCAGTCCAGGTGGTGTGTCCGGGTTACCAAAGTCAGCCTCACCTTGTGCACTGTGCAGTCACTGTCACCGCCGCTGTATAGCATGCCTCGCCTCGTCTCCCTCTCCCTCCATCTCCATCTCTGTCTCGCCGGAGATCCTGAGGTCACTCTTCATCATCTCACTGTGCCCCCGTGTACCCTCGCCTCGCTCGCCTCCCCCATTACCACTATTCCCTCGCTAGCCGCTCCAGCACCGAGAGCCTTCTCCCCCGTAAATCAAGCCCCCCAAAACCCCACCTTCCAAACTCCACCATGGCCGAACGCGAACCGCGCAGCATCCATATGAGCCGCGATTGGAGCAATCTCTCCAGTGACGTCCTCGACCTCTGTTGTTCATGTATGGATATGTTGAGTGCCCTGCGGCTGGCTGCATGCTCGAGGGGCATGCACACGGCCATCGTCGAAGCGAGGCCTAAGCTTTTCAAGACACCCTGCTTGCTGCTATCTGGTCTTGCAAGATTTTCTCACCATGATATGGAGGCGCACATGATGCCCCTTGACTTCAATTCGATCTCCATTAACCGAAACTTCTTTGCAGGTATGTAGTGGGTCGACGTACATCATTTCCCTCGACTTTGATCCGATCACCATCGCCCTAAATTTCTTGCAGGTATGTACTGGGTCGGCATGAACTCCCACTAGATGGCTGCCATCAGAGAAGACGGGAAAAAGTTGATGCTCGTGAACTTCCAGACCTCCCATGAGATTATCCTTCCTCCGTTGGATGATATAGAGTTTTACCCTCGCGGTCCAAGTCATCTAGATTATGTCATCAGTTGGATGCACCTTGTTTTGCAGAAGATTGTAATCTGCCAAGTGCCCACACCACATGCGGATTACACAGACTTCAAGCTAATTGCCTTGTTCGACAAGGGACTCGCCTATCTTTCCGCCGGTGCCTTCTTTAGCTGGAGACAACTCAGCTCGTAGCGGATCATCGTCAAAGATGATACACACTTCTGTGATGCTATTGAACACAATGGCATCATCTACGCGATCAACAAAGCAGATGGCACCACGTATTGCTGGGACGGCGCGTGTAGTTGTTTCTGTCCGATGTTAATGATGACACTGTTTGAACTTTTTGTGATGATTGACATATCCCTGTTTGAGAAGAATTTGAGTAGAACTATGGCAATGTATTAGAGACGCCATAAATCAGCTATATTTGGGATGAGTTGATTCATGCGATTGTGACCATGTCATTAAAGCCAATTTGTACCCCTGAATAATCAAACAGTTAGGAAGATTTTGATATTCTCCTTATTTTATAGTAATCTATATACTACTAAATATGAGTGTGTATCAATGGCCATGTTAGTTTCCTCATTTTCATGATGTAGAAACATGCATCACACTGTTGGTTTCATCTAACCATACATTAGGGAAGTAAATGTGCATATGGAGAACTCTATATTTGGAAGTAGTGAAATCTTGTAATGCTTACCATGTGTACATACCTATGTTCGCCCTTCAGCAATCAATAGCTAGAATAATATGCTCACAAAAATTTTGCCCACAAAACATGAGTATATAACAATGCATGGTCTGTTAGTTTCCTTGAAGAATTTGTTTCTGAGGACAGAACATGATTACATAACATGCATGACATGGTAGTTTCCTGTGAAGAATCGATTGTGAGATAACATGAGTATAACCATGCATGGCACTTCTATATTTTCGAACCCATTATACATTTTCCTGTATTTTCCTCCCAGTTCCAACAAGGACATATCAATGTTGTTCCTTGCATTATCCAACTCATACTCTGAACAATGTTTATCTTACATTAATAATGCCTGTCCTTTTTGATATGATGCAGTGTCCCTACACTTATTGCCCTTTGTAATCACATCACCTTTGCCAAAAACAAGGAAGCACAACTGGTTCCTCGCTCAATCAGATGACGGCAAAAGACTGATGATCATTCGGACACATGAGCTGGAAAAGTTATATTGCAAAAACCCCACTGTATGCAAGCACCGTGAAATACGTGAGTATCTGGGCAGTGGTTGTCACGTCTATGAGCAGGATACCGGCTTGTTGGGGCCTTCGGGATATTTGAGTTGGAGGCGGGTAAACAGCCTTGGTTCACACTCTCTCTTTCTCGGACTCAATTATCCGATTAACCAGGAGATCACCGTTGGCAAGGACGTTGACGACAGAGAGGCACTGTTTGCTATGGAAAACTGTGTCTACATGGCGAGCCCTAGGATTTCGGGAGCAAACTCCCCTGATTGTCAATGATATAACCTGCAGCCAAAAGAAGGTGAGAATGACAAAGGCATCTGCATTAACTTTGATCCTTGGATGTGTCGAGTCCGACAGGCAGTGATGTGGTTCAAGCCTTCAAGTTGATTGGTAATTGGGTTGTTGCGTCGAAAGGGTGGAGTACTGGTGTCTCTAGATCACTTGTGGCTGAACCGGGGCTGCAAATTATGATGGTGTTGGATCATCCCTGTTCGAATGACTTGTTATCTTTGCTGCTTGTTCTGGATGGGTAGTTCTCTCTTTTGTTATGCATATTCCTTGTCATTTGGTCATCCTCGTCTATGTCACTCTTACTATGTAATAGTTGCCTCTATTTAGAATGTCATTCTCATCTGGATCATGAGAGTCTTAGCACTACAGATGGGTGCGTTCTGGTGGTGTAGCAAGACTTATTATGAACTATCATGTCTTGCTGTTTATGTCAGTAGTAGTCACTAGTCAGTGTTTGAATGTTGTATATATCATTGTTTCGAATTGTTTATTGTCTCGAACTGTTGGTGGGCTAAATGAGGGCATCCCCATTCTCCAGTGTTCAGAGTATATCTCCTTTTTTCAAGTTATAATTTGAGCTCAGTGTCTTTTCGATGATGTACACTTGTTTGGGCCAGTGAGGTGTCGTTGAATATGGGCCGAGTAGTAATGCAATGCCAAGTAGGTCAATTATGACTGTTAGGTCGGGCTCTCAAAAGATCCTCAAAAAAAGGTCGGGCTCTCAAAAAAAGAAAGAATAGGGACTCTTAGGCCGACATGTGGACGCCAATGGTGTTTTCGTGAGCTTGCGCGCCAAGAGCATATTTGCGCATGTTCGAAATTCAGGCTACCTTTTCATCCCCAATCTCCCCCCCACACACACACCTCTGGAATCTCGATTCCTACTCTAGTTCCCCCAAATCCCCCTCCTGTACTCCTTGTAATCAAGCGCACTATCATGTCGTCGGTCAACGCGGATCTCCGAGCCGGAGATACTGAGATTCGTCCTGCCTTTGGGCACTACGTGTTGTCGCTCAACAGTGGAATGGCGGCGCTTGACGACCAGTTTGCCGGCAAAGTGCTGATGGTAACCATCAACGGCGATCGGCCTCCCATCTCGCTGGACGACCTTGTCAAAGCTCTTGGCATTGCGCACGGAATCCAAGTGACTTCTTGTCGAAGTCTGTCCGCCACCGGCTGATTTCTTCATCAGGTTCCGGTCAACTTTCGACTGCAGTCGTGTGTTCGAATCTTCCCGGCGTTTGTTCTACGATGGCGCGCTGGTGAGCTTTGATCAGTGGCACCCAAGATGGGGCTCGGTGCCCTCTGAGCTTGAGTTTTTAACAAAGCTTACCATTCACGGCATGCCTCGACGTGCTTGGAACAGCGTGTCCATGAATGAGCTTATCAACGACCTTGGAGGTGAGCTCATAAGTACGTTTGTTCCTCCGGACAGCTGGGCTCTGACGGTTATGGCATGGATGAAGAAACCATCCACCATACCGAAGGTGATTGGTGTTGAGATATCGGTGCAGGAACCGGGGTTGTACTATTCGTTGCCACCAAGGTCGTCGCGGACCATGTTAGGGATGTACCTGTATCGAGTAGTCAATCCATCAATCGAAGTCCTGCCGCCGCTGCTGGTGCCCGGGTCCGTCGACGGCGTCCATTACAGGAGTCAACGCCAAACTTTTCCTGTGTTGATCGGAACGATGGATGGCATAGGGCCTACTCCATCACGCGGCGGAGGCCACTGCTTCTTTGGGAGAAGAGGCAGGGCTGGCTACCTAGATGTGCTCTAATTTGAGGTAACAACTGAATCTTGTCTGATAGTGTCCTAGCTAAATCCGAGCTATGGGTGTGAAGCACTGATGTGCCAGTACATTTGATTGTGACCTGTTCTATTTTTTTACTTGAACTTTTTTAGGAAGGGTTGTACGTCAACTTAATGTTCTAGCAGAACTTATATATTGTGTTGTCTGTGTGTTTTCTTTGCACAACATTCAAGATATTTCCCCATCATTGATAAAGACGATGAACCGTTATGTACAAGTTCATTGGTTTCAACATAGCCCTACCCGTAGCGATCCACTGCCTCCACCCTGATTGTGCCGCCTGCGTGAAATTTTTGTATGCAAGTTCAGTGTGCTATGATGTTCTATATGATTGTGTCAACTATATAAGTTTTTACTGAGCATCATCAATGCATATGGCTGAAAGATGTATTTACGCATCGACCGATGGGTCTCTCTCTCTCACACACACAAACACACATGCACACACGCACAAGTGGGACACGTTGAATTATTTATTCGCTCGTGACAGCTTTTAATTAGGTTCCGCTGTACTTTAACTTTTTTCTTAAGTTATTAATTGAGCTTAGTGACTTCAAAAAGTTGTACAAAAGCCTTGTCTGGGCCTTTCCGGCGTCGCTGAATGTGGGCTAAGTAGCCATGTAAGGTTGTATTGTACTACGCACGCCTTTTTTTCAACATCAGCAATGTAACTGGGCCGACAGTTGTACACAATCCGGGTGAACTTGTTATTCTCCGCCCCGCTGGGCTGCAAATCTTTCCTAGGAGGAGGGATGCATGAGGCTTAACAGGAAAATTGGCTTTAAGAAATAATAAATGGGATGTAATTATAAAAACTAGGCAGTAACTGTAAAAAAATGCACCAAACACGTAATTAGTTTATAAAATACTAGCAAAAGAGCCCGTGCGTTGCAATGGGAGAGAAAACATAACACACGCTCTTAACTCAACAACCATCACTCAAAACCACAATAGGTCCATCTTCTTTATTTTTGCGAGGCATCATATTTGTGTTGCCGCTTATCCTCCTTCTCACCCTCACCGGCGATGGCCTCGGTGTTCACCCAAAACAACAAAAAAACGTGTGTTGAATATGGTTAATCCTAAGGCGTCTCTCCCTCCCTCTCTCCTCTCTCTCTCTCTCTCGCTTTCTCTCACTCTCGCGATGAGAAATCTGTTTTTTCCCCTGCGACATTTTTCAGAGGTATGCGTGTGTAATTATCGATGTTTTCTTTTCCCTATATGGTTATAGTGGGGTGTTTATTTGCAATCTGGATCGCCGCCGGTATGAAAAAAAACGGATCTTGTGCTATAACTTATAAGTTTGCTTCAATAACAATATTTTAAAAATATTTAACATGTAAAATTAACATCATAGTTAGATTTCACACATTTTTCTAATAAAATTTTATATATAATATGTTAAAATCGAAGTTACAGTTTAAAAGATACAGATAATTTAGAAAATCATTTGGTTTGACTCAAATATATTCCAAAATAATATTTAAAAATACTTAACCGGTAAAAATAATCTCATATTCATATTATACATATTTTTCTAATCAAATTTCATATATAAGATGTTCAAATCGGAGTTATGGTTTAAAAATATGGATGATTGTAAAAAGCATTTGTTTGACTTAAATATGATCCGCGGATGAATTACCTAAAACAACAGGGGGTTTCGAAAAATTTAAAATAACGGTTTGGGTGTGACTTAAATCCGGACGACGGGTTGATTTTAAGAAAAGACAGGGATTTGTGTGTAAAATATGAAAATAACGATTCGTTTTAAACTTAAAACAGGACTGCGGGTTGAATTCTCTGAAATAAAAGGACTTTTTTTGAAAAATGCCATGATGGACGAAAGAAACCCAATTTGCTTTATTATTAGGTAAAGATTACTTTTGGATTTTGAAAATTTTAATTTCATTAATTGTTGCACGCACAATGTTTCGTTGGATTTTTACGTAATACAAATTTATATTGAAATTGTATTTAATATGACTAGAAATTTCGGGATAAAAATATTTTGGATCCCATCAAAATGTGGGAAATTTTATTGAATTCTGTTTTGAACGGTTGGTTGAAATTATTAATCGTTGTCCTAGCTAGAAAATGGGTTGTACTTTTAACAAACTGTAAATGTGGTGTAGTAAATTCCATTAGAATTCAAAAATGGTCCGTACATTCTTACAAATCGCAAATGGGCTATAAGCTCTCTGCCATACACTTGTGGGCCTACTAAGTTGACACGTCCCCTAAAAAAAGTATGTTGGATGCGTATGCAAGGCTTTGTCAACTTATAGTCAACACACGGTTCTAG